>NW_010972809.1:249430-277590 GCF_000737465.1 Haliaeetus leucocephalus | reverse complement strand
CTCACCCCCCCCCCCCCCCGCCTCCCCCCCCCGCCCCTTTTTTTGGAGGGGCGTTAAAGAGTAATGGAAGTAAGATATCCTGTCATCAGTAACTGGAGACTGAGGTTCAAAAAGAGATACTACTGCTAATAGCATACCAGCTATTTTTCATTCACTGATACCACTCAGTGTTATGCGCTATTTGATTTAATAATATTTTTATTTGTATCTGCATGATCTGGTTATCACTGAAATGCTACTAGATGAGGAGATTAGACAGAAAAGTGTATTATTGTCATACAAGTAATTTATAACATTTTAAAACACCAAGATAAATGGTGCTAATAGTTGCAGCCAGAATTCACACAAACATGCCTGAAAGTTACTGATGATCCTGATACTGTACAGTGTGACTTTTCATAATGCTTTCAATGAGAAGTGGCAAAGCAACAAGAACACCATGATGAATGATTTCAGTAACTGATTAGGCCCACGAGTACTTAACAATTGCTATCGTGGATTAGGCGGCATTTCAGAAGCTTGAGATAGTTGTCAATTTTGTGGGAATCTCGGCGGAGGCAATGCAGCAGGTTGTAAAAGGCAAAGAGTCTGGAGTCCTCGTCAGCGAGTTGCAGGGATGGAAGGCCTTCCCACTGAGAGTAAACTTCATTTCCGATCTCACCAGAATGAACCTAAAGATACAAAATGATACTGTAGTAAATGATAGTGAATCTGACTGGATGTAGAACAGAGTATTTAAAATACTGGCCTTGAGGAATGCTGGTTGCTCGTGTATGGCTTGTAAAGTGTTTCCTGTTATGGTTCCCACTATTTTGTATAATGTTCTATATCTTCATGCAGATTTTGAATGGATTTGTCAGATTTTTCAGTTTATTATTTCCCTAAAATATGTAAGAAGTTTAACTGTATCAGTAGTGTTTTAAGAGAACTGGTGTGTTAACCAATGTCCAGTGGAATCTGACTTTGCAGAGAAATCAAACCTTCCTTCATGCATGGACTCATCAGTGACATCTCTTTTTGGTTCCCTCCACCTTGAAATCTTTGTTAGCACTTGTTCCTAGAACTTCTTTGTGTGTATCTCGACCTTTGTCTCTGCCCATCTCTTAGGTGATGTCTCTGATACAGGCAACTTCAAGACCATGTTACCAGACAAATCTCTCAACAGTATATCTTCAGATGTATTGTACCTCAGATTCCATATAAAAAAAAAAAAAAATGCTGAGTGATAGAGTGACCTCTAATGTTAGAAAGCTACACGTAGGAACTCAGGTAGTGAGTTGGTGTCTGAGGTGAAGATTGGTTTAGGTCTCCTTGTTTGAAAGAGGCAATCATTAATTTTCTTATATCACAGAAATCTACCTCTCATAGCTGGAAGTCTGTGCCTATTGGTGCTTGTGCATCTTCCTTATTTCCCACCATTTGTACTTTGTAAAAGCACATAGGAGAGTATCTGTGGAGCCTCTATCACTCAGTTTAAGTAACAGGCAAAAAAAAGATAGACCTACTATCACTCAAAAACGTCATTTGACTCTAAGGAATTTGTCAGTCTTGTCTTCAACCTCCTTCTGTAAATAATGTGAATGAGAAGGTGGAGACAGGGTAACTGTAGCAGCACCTGACTTCTACTGTTATCTTGGATTCTTGCCTGCACCCCTTTTTACATGTGGATATGGGATAGAGATGTATTTGATTACACCAATAAATGCATTTGTGGCCTGGGTGGGCTAAGGTTTCTGAGTAAAGAGACACCTAACTGAAAGAAAGACCATGAGTGACCCCATGGAAGATGGTAGATACAATGATGGCGGCACTCTTAATGCTGTTCAACTGTTCAGAGCCTAAGAAAAAGCCAGTAAAATCAGAACCTCTTTTTAACGTCAAGCTCACTGACAGAATGATATATTCACGGACTAACAGAGGCCCCTTTAAAAATAAACAAGCTAGAGCTGATTTTATTCAGGAAAGCTTTCAATCAATTACTGATAAAAAGAGGTATTCGAGTATGGGTTTTGTCAGACAACAGCCTTGTTGTCTAACCTTACAAGTGTGGGGGGAACCAAGTCAGAGCCAGAGTTCAGAGGAACCAGTATGGTGTGAAAAGAGAAATGAAAGATACCATGATTACTTTGCTGTATGCCACGTCTTTGCAATAGCCCAGACTTCCAGAGCAGTTTTGAACACAGTATCTGTTTCTGAAAACTATACACAATACCTGTATGTATACAGATGTGTATAAACATGCTAAAACATACTTACAAATATGTGCATGGGAAAAAACACAGATGCATCCTTAAAAAATCAGGATTGCAAATTCAGAATACCCAAAGATAGAATGACAGTTACCAGTCCTGATGATTACACCTTCCCTCGAAGCAGGACTGGGAGTAGGCTGGATTATGCTATGCTAGTCATATCACATTGTCTTTAGAAATTGCAAGATAGCAGAAGAAAAGAAAGCTGAAAGAAGAAAACTGAAAAGTTCTCAGTTTCAGCTATTTTGGCTCCCATTTCTCCTTCACATCTACCGTTTCCTTTCCTATTCCAGGTAGGGAGGGCCTGTCACTGTATGCGTCTTCCTTACAGCAACAGGCTGGAAGGATGTTAAGGACCTAATACTACTTACCCGCCCAACTATTTTCTCCATTCCTTCTAGAAGCCGCTTGTTTTGTTCTTCAATCTCTACAGCCTTCCAGAGGATGGTGTCTGGAGCTTCTTTGATTCTTTGTACTTCAGAGGCCAGATGGATGAGGGGATCATTCCAGGAGCGCAGCACTCCCAGTATTAAATTCAGTAGGTCTTCATGCTGCTCACCCACATTAAGAAAAGGCAGTTAAAATAGGAAGGCTAAATGCTGGCAGCATTAGGAGGCCTTTAGAGCAATATCCTCAGACATAGTGATTTGGGAACTTACTCCAGGACCTACCACTGAATGTGCCCTATAGCCCTGTCTTAGATACCTCTGTGCAATTGCATTTTTGAAGTTTGTCATTGTTGTCATCATGTTTTACAATATTAGCACAAGCAGTTACAGTATTGTAATGGAAAATATCATTAAACCTTCTCCACATTAAAAACTAGCAAGCATAACTGTGTTTCATCTCTGTGAAAAAACCAGAACTCCTTATCTGATTTTTTGATTAACATTTTAAAATCCAATGTGTGGTGTTTTGTTTTTTTTAAGTTTAGTATTGAATGGAAGGTGCACATTATGGTAAACCACTAAATAGCTTTTATTGCCTCTGCGTAACTCATCTGTTCTCCCCTTTGAACAATGGTTCTTCCAGCAACAGCTCTCTGGTTTTAAAAATTGTCCTTTCTTGTGGGCAATAAAAATTCATAAAGTTTATGGTTATGGTAGTATTCAACCATTTCTTCTTTGCTAGGTGCACTGGATCTGAACACAACCAGACTTGTTATGTACCCAGGGCTGTGAACTCTATTGCTCCCAATAGAGGTTCTGAATGACATACCGAGAAGATGGAGATAGTGGGATTGCAAGGATATCAACACCATGAAACTGATAAAGATTTCTCCCTGGCAACCCACCGTTCATACACCTGTGCTTATTTTTTTCTCCAGAGTATTTTCAAATTGTATCTGTGAGCATAGGCTGAACAAGACTGTCTTCATCTTCCCTTAAGTTTATAATTATTAAATTGACGTATGTAGCATGTTTCTCTTTACAAGTATTTTGCAGTATTTTGCACTAGAGTCTTTGTATTTGGATGGTGATGTGACCACTTTTGCCTACTGGTAACAGCAAGAATATTCAGCATTTGTTTAGTAATGTCAGTGTTTTCAGGTACTGGAAAACTATTTACCTCTGCTGACATATGGTATTGACTATATAGCCAATGTATTTTTATGTTTGTTAGTCTAATAATTGTCTATAAGGTGTTTTAAGATAATGTTCAAAGGCTGTAGTATTCTCGGTGCTGTACAAGCATGGTTACTGGCATTGCTCCATGAGGTTATATTGCAATTGGAAATAAGATGAATTGGAAATAAGCAATGACTGAATGTAACATACAGGAAAAGGAAGGGAAGATGAAAGCTTCTGGTACTTAGATATTCTGTGTAGTCTGTAACTTAGTATCAGCAAATGTAAAATCAACTTTTCTTGGCTTTTTGGTGCTTTCCTCTTCCTGGATTTTTAATTCCGATGGAGCTGATTTCCCTCTCTCTCTGCCTGCTGCCTCTCTATTCCTTAATGCTCCCTCTTCCCCCCCTCCCCCTGCTCTGTCTCACACTGAATGACATTAGAAATGGGACTTACATGAATCTGCTGAGCTTGCTCCTTATCTTCAGGAGTGGTTAAGGAGGAAGTGTGGCAGCCATTAACAGCTTTTGGAATAAAACCCCGGCCCTGAGCATAGCGTTCATCCTGCAGATCATCAAGGACAGGCATTATTGAAATGAGTAAGTGAAGACGAGCTTCAATTCAAATACTGTATTAACTAATTGTTGTTCCATTGCTTTTATCACTGCTTTTATGCTGTAAAGGTCTAAAGTTTCTAGTGAGTCTTTAGAGTGAAACTGGCACCCAGCAAGCACTAACTTGTTCCACAGATAAAGAATGATGGGAAAATGATTTCTTTTAATAGAAGCATTGGGGATCTTAGCAATGGTCAGCACTATACACAGATTGGGTCACCATTGGGACTGTCACTGTCCGCGCAGCAGTCATTTTTGCTTACTTATAGAAGGACTTCATATGTTAACATATGTTTGTGCTTAAAAAGTATTAAATTGCATTTTTATATTTTCTCGCTCTCAGCAAAAGGCAGGGTACTTACAAATTCATTGAATATTTCTGAAGAGAGGAAGTGGATGTAGTGTGAAAGTTTAACTGCTCGGTCAAAAAGTTCCCCAAGGGAAACTTGGCAATTGACAGATCCATTGGGGCAGATTGGCAAGGAGGTCACTCCTTCCTTTGTCAGGAGCATGTTGGACACCAGAAGGACCACCAGCAACAAACCTGTTCAGGTTTAAAAAAAAAAGCAAAATGGAATCACCTGGACTTGTCTGTGCATTTAGAAGTAGCTGTCAGAGCCAGCTGCTGGACGATTTTGACTGTGCTGTCACATGGCTCGGAGTATCCCCTGTACTGGCTGCTGAAAATCAATGGAGGAGGGAAGCACTGTAATTCTGTTATCCTTGCTCCCCTCCGCCATCCTGACAGTACAGCAGAGCTTGCTACAGAGTTTGAGGAGACAAGGTAACCTGTGCTGCAGTGTACACTGTATTCTGAAGTCTCTTACTTTATTGCCTGACTTTATTACATAGTGATAAATGGACGAAAAAAATCGAACTTCTTCACAGTGCAAATATAGATACATAATTATATTTGCACAGATATATAAGTTTAGAAAATAGATTGGTCTTTTATTTTTTTTCTTTTTCTTTCTCCTCCTCCTCCCAGAGGTCCTTTTCTTCTTTGCAAACATTTGGAGTTTAAATTAATTTTGTGGGAGAGTAGTTAGGTCACTCTCTTAAGGTTTTGATTGTCCTGGGAGTTCCTTCAGAAGATTTCCAGCAGCTGTGCTGCTTTGCTGTTTAGAGTTTAACCCTAAACTGCCTACTGCTAAGAAATCAGAGAGAACTTTTGTCTTTTCTCCTGAGTTTCTGAAACTGATATAGAAGACTTCTCATTATCTAAACCACAAACCCTCATCTGTTTAAAACTTTTAATATTAACTTAAGAGAGTCAAGTTTTCTATTCAGTGAAATGAACAAGAATATGCACAGAAAAACAATAGAAAAAATTAAATGCAAATATTTGGTAAATGAATGTACTTATTCAAAGAACACTGTTCTGTGCTCTGAGAGTTTTAGTTCTAGAAATTGGCCTGCTACCTGTATTGGTTCACTAGACTTATTTTAAATGCTAAATTAAAGTGTACCCCATAAATCAGCAGAGCTGTCCCTAATGTTATCATGTGATAAGTTTCTTTCTAGCTCTAAATTCAAGAAAAGTGCATTTATACAATAGTGAAGTAAGTCTTCTTCCTCCCCCATGAACACAGTACGTGCCCCATGCTGTGGTTAGGAAAGTGCTCTGGGGAATAATTCCATGAATAAGAAAACCTGAGACTTGTTGGCTTGGAAAGTTGAAGATACTTATGAAAACACTTCAAAATTACTACATCACTTCTAGACTTGTGGATAATGACTTTTAGTCATTGCCTTCTGAGTGGTGTAGTAAAGCAGTCTGGATCCAGTGGTTCATGTACAGGTGTCACATCCCTCCAGCCAATTTTCTGTGACACTGCCCAATGCAAAGGTCGTGTTAGGAGACAAAAGACTGAATAAAAAAGGGATCAAGCTGCCTTCTGATTTCAAGCTTTGGACACTAAACATTTGAGGTGGAGGCAGGTTCCACCATTATTGGAAGACCAGGTGGCTGGAAGACCTCTGTTTCTAGAGCTGTTACATTTCAGTTACTTCCTAATTCAATCTACATTTAAAGAAATATAAAAGTTATCAGCACGTGAATGGCAAAAGTCTTACCTTTCAGTGAAGCCCCCTTCTTGCTTATGGTAGGCATCCTGTATGATGGCTTGCCCTACCAGAAAGAAGTCTGAATACTTGCTCGTATTCTCTCCACATGCCACCTTTATATACACCATCCAGGGTCCATTTTGCATACATTCAGCAGGTCATGGAGTTTACCTCGATAATTACAAACATCAAATCGCCTTTCTTCCACATTCATATTCAGTATTTTTTGGTATTTTATTTTTAACTGTGAGAGGGAATTTCATTAACAAGTTCAGCTGTGGGATCCTAAGTATGGTTGGATGAAGAGAGTACCAAAATTTTGCCCTGAATGAGGTGCGAATGCCATTGATCCTAGAAAGCTCCAGTTGTCATTTCTGAGACAGGTATTCTCAGTGCTTCTAGCCTGCTGTTCCCACTCCCCACAACTGTCTTCTCATCCTTCCTTGTTTCTTCAGCCATCCAAGCTTGCTTATGTTAAAATTCTGGCTATTTGTGGGAGGCAAACAATATTTTCTGATGTTCACAGTGACAGAAACACCATAAATTGTCCGGAGAAAGGGAAGGGAAGCTTCTGGAAAGACAGGTTGCTATCTGTAAATTTATAGATATGACAAAAGATAATACACAACACAAACCATGATATAACTGATCCTCAGTCTGAAACATGTTTAGAGAAATAGGGGCAGTTCTTATATTAAAAAAATAATAATTTGCAACAATCAAAGAGGAAGAGGTTGTATGTTTACTATTTAATCACAAATGTTTCATGAATAAGTCAACATTATTTAAAAAAAACCCCACCCCTCTACAAACCCATGAGATTGTTTTCTATACTTGAAAACTCTCTGCGTAAAAGATGGGCATTTCCACCATATTCAAAATATATGCTGTCGTAATCAGTGGGATTTGTTTCCAGATCTGATGCGTCTAGGGTAATATACAAACTAGCCTCAGCAGGTTGGCCCTGTTTTCTTGTTGTGTGAGGCTCATCTGTCTGAATACGTTAGCAAATGTGTAATCTCTCATCTGTTTCTCAGGTCCATTTACCCATGAAGACTTTCCAAATTAGATGATTATAATGAATAAGGCATACAGTGTTAATGAATTTTCTTGCCTTTAGACAACTTGTTCCGTACTTGTGGAACACGTATGTATGTCACCCTGAATCCTTCATTATTTCATAATTATGGACATGATTCTTGAAGCAATGATAAACAAGGGAGAGAAGGGTAGAGCGTTTAGGGGGTAAACCATGGAAAGGCATCCCTTGGGAAGCAGTAAAAGGAGATGCTTCAGCAATAAACCAGGACCGGTAGCAAGTGGTCTACATCTGCTAAGTTCTAGGACGGTTGCTAGAACAGTTTGTTCTGCTTAGAGGCTGGATCTTTGGAAATTGAGGCCCTGCTGAGTAAATGAAGCAGGTGTTGCCTGCAGCAGGGAAAAGTGGCAATCCGATGAAGGCAGTAAAATAAAAATAGGCCCACAGCCAAAACTCCAGAATGGATGGTAGAAAGATAGCTGTCTTCTAAACCACAGGCACAGAGCTTATGATCTTGATTTAATTCAGCTTTATTTGAAAATCTTCCCCAATAAAATTACAGGTGAGCTTGAAAGATCCTGGTATCTCATATTAGAAGAGCCCTGTGAACAAAAGGAGTGAACACTTCTTAACCCACCATTTGCTCTTTCATTTACTAGTCTGCTTTTCTTGGCATTTTGAGGGGTTGGTAGTGATGTCAAAATAAGGCACATGGTTAATTAATATTAGGGACTAGATTACAAAGGAAGATACTCACAAAGGCAGCAGGTAAACTCCTTAGGCTGCCTTTACCATTACTGGAGAGGGAAGATCCTCTCAGGCCTGACAGCATCAGCTAAAGTCAGGATCCTCATATGACTTACCTTCAAGAAGAGTCTGTCTCTTGCTGTGTAAGGGTAGACAAGTACCTTAAACATTGATCATAGGATAGAGTGGTTTATTTGAAACCATTTCATGATGTTTTAATTAAAGCATTCTACCACAAAAATAATATACTTTGCTTTTCTCTTGCACCTGTCATCCTGAAATCCTCAAATATTTTACAAACATGAATGGATTAAAATTTTCACCAATTAAGAATCATAGGCAGAAGGAGAGAAGAAACTCTCTGTAAAGTAAATAAATATAAAGGTAAAGTTCTTTTTTCAAATGTGAGAACTGATGTAGAGTTTAAGATGTTTATTTGTGGCTGCACAGGAAGTCTTTGGAAAAAAAACCCCAAATTCCTGATTCCCAGACCTGCACTTTAAGTGAACCATCATTTCTTACTAGTACCAAAAAGAAAACAAAGGTGAGAGAAGAGAAAGAAAAGGAAAAGTTGCAATAACCAGAAATAAATAGGTATAAATATTAATTTCTTTTATAACTTAGGAATTGGGTTCTATTTAAAGTTGAAAAAAACTTGAAAGTAGCTGAAAATGGTCCCCTTTGCCTTTTGAAAGTGGCCTGGGTTTATATCCTCCAAAGAAGTAATATGGAACTCGGCATCCCATCTTCTCTGACTGTTCCCAGTAAAGGAGACTGATCCTAGCCCCTAATACCCTCCTAATTCTGACAGTAGCTCAGGACAGCACTGTAAATAGCTGGGGAGTCATGAGTACTGAAAGCACAGCTGTGATTAGCAGTATGTTTCCACCCCCCTTTGTCTTTCGCTTTTGCCTTAGGAATTTAATTGAATTAACTTTTTTTTTTTTTTTAATTATCACATTCCTTTTATCTTCAAGGGCTTTTCTGGAAGTAAAATTAGTAGGTTGTTACTACCCACTGTAAACAATATGCCAAAAGAAGGGCTTGCTATATGCAGACTTTATTATATAGCTGTTAGCTCATTACTTGTGCTTCATAGGCATTACATGTGGCGTATCAATATTACAGATAACAGCATTTAGTGCTCATTTCTCAATAATCTTATCTTTCCCCCTCATATCAGGTTGCAGACCATGAGTTAGACTGTCACATTTTGATTAAGAGCTATTGATCAGTACTGGAAGATCGAACATTCCTATTCCATTTTATTTTATATAAAGTTTTTGAGATATGCAAAGTGTTGTGTCTGATTGATAGCTACCACAGAGGAATGAAAAATCTTTTTCTAATAGAATAGTTCTTTGCAGAATACTTATTTTAAGTAGGTGAATCAAAGACTAGGTAATATCACTTGATTTTGTCTTTTACTTACCTGGAAGTATCTGTATTTAATAACAGAATGCTAGTTAATGCAGAAGTTTGAAACGCCAAGTTTTTGGCTGTGTTTTTAAAAGATAATCCCCAAGTTATGTATGCAAATGATTGAGGATGCAAAACTGAATGTGCAGAAGAATATTCCTATATGTGATCTGATTGTCTGACTCTTCCAATGCATGATGAAACAAAAGGTTTTGTGTTCCTGTTTTGCATATGTCAGTTGGAACCTAATACTGAAACTATACTTGCTCTTGTCTTCCTTTTATAGAATAGTTTACAAAGTTATCCAGTCAACTTCATTTAATGGTTGGCTTTGGAAAGATATAAAACTATTTAATCTGGATCAAAAACAAATCCTCAGACCACTTCAATTTTTCAAACATATGGAAAATAAATTTTGAGGAGGAATAAAAACGAATATTTTTTGAATCTAAATAGTTTCAAATGACAAATATTTTGTCTTTTCCAATTACTCCCTATAATCTCCATAAAACTTTTATGCAAAAGTCAAATGAGTTTCTAGGATTCTTTCCATCTTCATATAGGAGAATTTAAAAAGCATTCTCTCCAAATGTTTGTCTCAGCAAAAACAGCAAAATGGGGACTGAGTACTTTCTTAGTGTGATCTCTGCATGAAGGCTGGTAAAAAATAGATAAGAACATAAGGGAAAATGATTCCATATGGAGAAAAAAAAAGTGGAAATCTTTGGGAGATTTTCAGTTTACTTTTAATTTAAGTTTAAGTACCAGTCTGGTTTCATACAATTTCAGAAGTAGACATAAAAATAAAGTGGCAGAACTTGTTTCAAAAATAATTTATCAGCATTGCCACTGTGATGACATACGTGCAAGTGCACCATGAAATATTAAGTGTGAATCCCAAGTAGAATTCCAGCTAACGACAGCAAAAAGACCAGGGGTATTTGCACAGAACAGAGAAAAATCTAGCTAGTATGTATTGGTCCTGATACTTGAAGTTGTTTGAAGCCTGTGGCTCCGTGTTCGCTAATGCTGTATCTGTGTATTATCAAATAACCTAGCAGTATAAATTTGATCTGGATCACACATAACCGCATTATAGCAATTCAGCTGAATTATCGAGAGACCAAGTTATGGTACTTATCCTGGCTTGATAATTGATACCAGATTTATCTGCCTGGTGGAGGTTGGATGGTAATGATCTGACATCTGCTAGGACAAAGATATCCTGCAAAACTTTTTGTATAAATGTGAAGTGGCAGAGTAAGCCTGTGCTGGTTCAGCATTTCATGTCATGTGGCTGCAATATTATTTATCCTATACCTTAAATCCAATCTTCCTTTTTCAGAGCTTGAAAACTACTGCTTTTAAAAGTAAAGACAACTAAGGAGAATCTCCACCCTCCAAAAAATCTTTAGAATAGATTCCTGGGAGCATTGCTGTAGAGTTGAGGATTTGAGCAGTTGTGACAGCTTCTTCTGTCTATCTAGTTTGAGTCTTACTCTACTTCTGGGATGGTGGAATTACATACTGGGCCATAGTTGGCCTGATTTCCAAAGCTGTAAGTTACAGTCCAGTCCAAATGGAGAAGTATTACAAGCATGTAAGTATTTGCACACTTTGACCTATAAGATACAATTACTGCTATAAAAATATCACTGAAATCCTCTGTTTTAGCTACAGGAAAAAGTATGCTTGATTCTGAGGCATATTGAACATCATAACTCCAAAGACTGAAGAACTAGTGATTTAAACAATCTGTATGGGTTTTGCTTATTTTTCCCATACATTTGCTTTTATCTCTGATTTATTTCCCTTGACCATGTTCTGCTACAATCGGTAAGTTATTCTCCATAAAATCCTGATTTCAGCTGATCATTCTTCAGGATAAAGTAGAATGAGTTTCAAGAATTTGCTTAGGGTAGGCATGCCACAGTGGAACTTACTAGTGGTCTGGGTAATTATTGGTATTGGTTTAAGTGTTATATTTGTGTAACACACTTATTAATAAAAGGTAGTAAACAGTAAAATTGCCATCAGAAGGCTGCAATTTTCCTGCTAACAAGTGGGGAATAGGAGAAATAGGAACCTGGTTTAAATATTTGCATATTTTTAATTCTATGGATAAATGCATCACTGGAAAAACATTTTCCTCAAGTGCTTTGTGGAACTAGAATCTGTAAAAGTAAGAGAATTTTTTTAATTCTTTTTTAAAATTACAAATACACTGAAAAGAGCAGAGAAGTGTGCACAGAGAGTTTGAGCACATTTCAATAGCTAGGTATCTCCAAGGCTTGTGGTAAATATGCTTCTGTTTTAGCATGCAGTGTTTGATTTTACTAATGGATGGTATCCCGAAATGGCAAATGGACATTCTGTCCAGTGCTTTGGAAAATGGACATCTTCCTGAAGATGCATTTTTCCTCCTTATGTGAGATACTTTTTGGTCAGGTAATTTCTGATATGTACATAAGGATTGAATGGAGAGGAAAAGGTGAGTAGAAAATCTTTTTTGGGGTGTGGTATTAGCTGAAAGCCAAATAGCAGGCAGAGATCAGTGCTGACATTCTTGTTTCTGTGGAAGGATCTGACTTTGAGTTGTGCACTTATCAGAGGGAGGAATGAATACTGCTGCTCAAAATTGTCCATTTCATAATGGGATAGAAGTGATACTGAAACAATGTGACCTTTACTTGTCTTTAAGGAAGCATTCAATGTCAGAGGCTTCTCTTTCTTACTGGTTCCAAAATCTAACACATTTTCTTCTCTTCGTTTGTTTGTTACTGTCTCTAAACCAAATACATAAATAAAAATAAATATTTAAAAATACTGAAGAGATGAGGTGTATGTGTATTGGGCATCTCCTGACCCATGGGAAACTTGGAACCTCAAATCTTGTTTAGTGTCTTCATTAGAACTATTTTGTCCAATCTACTACATTTTGTAGATATTTTAATTAAGCTTGTCACATTTATTGAATCCAGGCTAGAAATTAACATTGACATAGATTCTTGGAAAACTTGTGAAATTGCTTTAGTAAAATGCATTCACCTCCTTCCTAAAGCTAAAATATTTTCTTTGGGGAAAAAATGTGAAAGGAGTTACTCTGTGACTATACATTCTGTGCTATTAAAAAGAAATGTATGTTACAAGGTGAAAAATGCATACAGATATATACAACAGGCACTGCCCATGGTATGTTCTGTGCAGAGGTTGTAAGCTATCCTCAGGGTTTCTGGTAAGATTCTCTTGTACCTTAAATGCTTACAAATGATAGCTATATTAGACATCCAGTAACTTAAGCAAAGAAGAAATAAATGATTGTTAATAAAAATTAAAACAGCTGAGAGTTTGAAGTAAACTTTATTAAACAGAAATAGAAAAAGCTATAGTCAAGAAAACTTTTCAGTAGCAAACATTGCTAACCACTCCTTGAAAGGTCAAATACATTAAATTGCACACCTGCACAACATTTGTATGTTTAAAAATTCATTAAAAAAAAAATATTGAAGGTGCATTTCTGTTCAATCTCTTCTGTAATGAATATATTTGCATGTAATCACAGCTTTTCTCCTTTAGAGCTTTCTTACTCATTTCCTAAGTCCTCAATCTGTAACCCAACCTTGTGGGATTTACAAAGCTGAGGCCAAAGTCATCATGGAAATGTCACGACGTTGCCATTATCGGCAGTGCCTAGTTATTATAAATGGCTGACGCGGTATCGCTTCGTGACTGAGGAAGAGCAGTAACGTCAGATACACTGTGTGACTTGTAACATTAGCCATAGATTTTGGGTAGACAGGAAGAGGTAAAGGAACGGTTGCCTGTTTTTCTCCAGACCCTTCATTAGTGCCATCCAGTGCAGTGTGTTCATAAAATGTGAAGACATGGGAGACACTGCACTGCTCAGCAGCTTACACGTAACCATCCCCAATGTCTTTGTGCTTTTTCATTGTGATCTATGTATTTTACTTTAGGTTTTGACGCGTGATTATAAAATTATTATTTGAGATACTTCAAACGCAGCTCTTCCCAGGGGATGAAGGCTTCGATATTGTTACAATGTTCCTTGGGAAGAAAAAAAACCAAGACCAAAACCACCACAACAAACCAATAGGAGGGAGTGGAGTGCACCACAATCTTTGCATCACTTTCTCCTTATAGCTTTTCTGTTTTGGCTCTGGTTTCAAAGCTTGGGGTGAATATTCCCTGCGGAACATATTTCAAGAGTGTTTGGCTTTATATCTGTGAAACATATCAATACCATCCTATCTTGTAGACACCAGAAAAGATCAATTCTAGTTTGCATCCTTCATAAAAATGAAGGGGGTACTTAAATAGAGGTAGTTAAATTTTTTATATATTATATACTAAAAGTAATTCTTTTTAAAGGACTGAAGTTTTACTCAGATTATGACATTCTTTCCTTTTAAAAAACCTCAGCAACCTGCCACAAATTTTCTACAAAAATTCTGCTTTTCTGAGCATGTATCCTGTCAATCTCCTTAACCTTATGAGTCTTTAAATCAATGTTTAAAAAGTGGAGGAGACCTATGTAACAAAAGTAATATGGTTTTACATTCATATTTGTTGTGAGGGATGCAATCATAATGTTAATGATTTCTAATCTGTAATATTTGTCTAAATCTTATAATAAAAAAATATTTAATATATGGGTGGGAGAAAGAGAGCCAGGTTACAATTAAAGATGATCGTAGAACAGAAGCTCTCAGTTTTTTAATATTTCTTTCTTGCCTTTATAACAGTGGAGCAAAAAGGTATTGCATGTTGTCTTGTAAAATTTTGTGAGAGAAACAGTGTTGTATCAGATTGCAGCACATTTTGGCATTATGGCTCTTGAGTTCATGTGTAGACAGGTCCTGCAGCTGGATCCATTGTTTGCAGGTGGCTGTGAGATGAGGATTCCAAATGATTGAAACAGGCTGACCAGGTAGCAAAAGTTTTTTTTCAGTTTACACCAGACTTGTTTTGGAGATAAATCATCTTTAGGTAGATCAGATAATGTAATCTCCAAAATTCTTCCTGTGGTAGTCAGTTTATCTTCCACAAAATCTTCTTTCCTGCATGGTTGGATGCATGCCAGAAATCTGTGGCTGTTAAAAAAAACAAACAAACAAATTTCATTTTAAAGAGTGTCAGTAGAAATAAATCCATTTCCTTATTAGAAGTAGTGATGATCACAAGAATGGAAATGTAAAGTGGCCAGTCATTTTTGCTGTGCTCCAATTTTACTCTCTACCGTGTATGGACAAGCGTGAAGGATTTGTAGCTATATTGGCAATAACAGAAACTGCAGGTATTTGGTTTAATAAAGGCTTTGTTAATCCTATAAAACCTTAGTGTGAGGTAGAGTTGCTGTTAACCATTCTCACTGAGCTAGATAGGAAGAACCTTCAAAGCCTGTAAACGTGCCAGCAGTAACTGACTATTCTTGCACATTCCCTCCAGCCACCTTCCACTTCACAAAGGTTTTTAATTTAGATACCTCATATCTTTTAAAGTTTTAAAAAAAAAACAAAACAAAAACTCTCTGTCTTATTTTTGTTTCTATTTTCTCCTATTCAGAACATGAATCTGGGAGGGGAAAAAAGACAACAAAAATCCTTGACATCTGGAGAGAATTTCAAATTGCCTTCTGAAGTGAAATCTGCAGGTTTTTTAAAAAAGAGTAAAAGGATCAATCAGCAAGAGATACAGCTAACTTATCCGACAGGCCCATGACACTGTTCGCTGCTCTCCACTGAAGATTTTGTGGAGGCATATGACTAGTCTGAAGGTTTTTTCCTAAGAACATCAGGTCAGAAAGGCCTGCTAGCCTCTGAATACAAGCAGACACAATTGCTCTCACATTGTCCATGACTGCATTACACATACATGCATTAAAATGACAGTGCAAGAAAAAAGTCCACAGTTAGTATAAATCCCTTCAGAAAAATGTACTGCTAGTGTTTCTATTTGTTGTGTTTTCTGTTGGGAGACAGCCCTAATATTTCTGTTTTGTGATAAATCTAAGGGATTGTGGAACTAGTTCTAGAGGTTTGGGTTAAAATCAATAGTGCATATGTCTATTTCTGCAGGAAGAGTTTTAACATTGTATCTTCTAATACTTTTGGAAATGGGACTATTTCTGTAACCTTAATGATTTTCCTGTATCCAAAGGCATAGGTCATGTGCATGAACTCTGCACATAAAACATGCTCCATTCTAAATCTCTATTTTAAGTCCTGCAGAATCATCCACAGATCATACAACCGTATTTCATTTGTACTGGCTTTGGTTTTCCTTTCTCAACTCTATATAACTTCTGTTCCTCCCCTACTGTAACACCACATGAGAAGCATACTATCTGCTACAAGACCAAGATTGTTTACCCTCCCAAAATCCATTAGTCTGCCACCTGTGTTCATGTATCTAGATGTAATAATGCATATACTTGCATGCAACTCACACACATACCTCATTTGCTTCTGGACGCACGGTATAGATCAGTCCAGAAATTTGTCGCACAGACACATCTAGCTACATGCGTAGCTAGAAACCTCCCATACAAGCATGTGTACATGCAAACCCAATTCAGAGGCTTACTCCACATAACTGCTGTCAGGCTCTGTTAAAGGTACAGGAAAAATTAGTCGGCTACTTCATGTTGATTTGTAATGCTTTTGACAGAGTAAGGTTCTACACAAACAATGAAATGAGTCATCTAGCTGCTCTAGGACTCTTGTTGCTTTCATACTGTATTTTGTGTTAATGGAAGACCAGCTAATCTTAGCACACTGTCAAGTGAACTTGAACCAGGTTTTTCAGTAGGTCATGATACACTTAGGATACATGATCCTATGGCCAGTGTTAGAAAAATGCTATGGTCTTTCCGAGGAGAGTCTTGATATGATACTGAATTAGTAGAATCTGTGGGATGCAGCTTGGTACAGCTCCCCTTCTAAAGCGTACTCCTGTAGATTTAGGAAAGAACCAACTTTCAGATCCTTACTTTGAAATGGTAGGGCAACCTACTGTTCTGAACAACACTGATAGGGTTTGGCAAAGAAATGATAGAGAGAATTATAGGGACATAAGTAGTTTTTGCCACATTTATAATCTTGGTGCTAATGAATGTTGCCTGCATGAATGTGGCAGGTAATAGGGGAATCATTCACCTGTCACTTTGATCCACCATTCGAGAACCTGAAATATACTTGTTTCTCTGGCTAAACCTTCTTAACTCATTTTAATTTGTGATTTTAGTTCAGAATTTTAACTATTGGAAGTATTATGTTGCCTTATCCTGTTCTTTTAATCTTGGCAAAATCAACATAGGGATCTAGCAAAACAGAATTATCTATCTCACTGCTAATAACTCTGAAAAATGCTATCAGTCAAACTTCTTAATAATTGTATTCTTAATAACGTATATATTTTCTTGGCAGGATAAGAATTACATGTCACATTCCCTTGAAACTGTTTGCTACAAGCTACTCTGATTTTGGAACTGGCTTCGTAAAAAAGAAGAGGCATGCACCATTCCCTCAGGGTGTCAGCTCTCTAGGTTGCTGGATGACTCTGGAAACAATGAGTCCCATATCCCAGCCTAGTCCCACCAAGATCCAGCCTGCATTCTGTCAGGTCTGAGATCCTGCTTGGGTGTTTTATCACAGCATATGGTGGAATGAGAAGGGACTCTTCATATATATGTGACTAGATGAGTCTATTTAAGGCTGAAAAGATAAGGACTAGATGTTTTCATATACTGAAAAGAAATAGTCGATGCAAAATGTTGGTGTGACGTTCTGCCCAGAGGACACTCTAGCTTGGGAGCTGGCTTGCTGTAGATGGAGCCCAAGAATATTTTTCAGATAGTCTTAAGGACAATCTGGGCTAGAGGTATTTAAGATACTAGCTCACCCATGGAGCCCTACTGCCAAATCCAGATCTGGCAGTCGCTTTGGAATTTGGCCAGTCAAAGAAAGAGAAAGAAAAAATTTTATCTGAGAGTTGCTTTTAACTGTGTGTTAGTAATAATGAACCTAGAGAAATTTGATGGTCAGGCATCACTATGAAAGCTGGAACATGAGTTCTATTACTGAGGAGTCCACGGTTTCAACTCATTCATGATAGTGTTGCCTTCTGCTTATGCACCCCAAATCACCTTTGTTTAGCCTGACAGCTGTTCCCCAACAAGGTCCATAATTCTCAGCGTTACAGGATCAAGACAGCAATACTGTAACACTCCTGAATTAAGGGAAGACCGGATCCAGGTTTTGTAGGAGCTATGGTAGCAAAGAATAGCTGCTTTGTCACGCTGACCACTATGCTGGAAGATTTTAGATGCCGCGTTTGCCGTTGCTAACTAGCTAGCTTTAAGCCTGTTGTATACCAATTGTCTACTCTCCTGTTTCTTTTCCTGGAGTTCAAGACAGAATCAGAGCTAGCTCTAGAGAGCGAGTGAGGAGAGATGGGATCTCTTTATTGCTTTGATGGCTGTAGACAGCAAATAGTTGCAGTGTTTCAATTTTATACCCATCAACTGTCACCTAATTTAGTGGATACTCATTGATCTCCAGCAGAGAATTTTGAAATTATAATCAATATGAGGATGCCACAGAGGAATAATAACAAACATCTTAGGAGCTGGAAATACATTTAATGAATCAGGAGGTTGAGTAAATAATACCACATGTATGTGGTGGGAGCTGTCTGGATAACTGTAGTTACAGCTCCAAATAGCTCCTAAATAGCCTAAAAAATAAAAGAAAAGGAGATTTAGTCATTAGTATTGGAGGGTCTGCTCATGGGACTATATCAAATGCAGTTACAACAGCATAAAACATGAGAAACATGAAAGCTCTTCTTCTTTCCCTTTAAAAAACAAAGTGATCATTTTATTTGATTTTCTGGCAAAGCATGTATATTTTTGTATATGTGAGGTGGATAAAGACGTGGGATGAAAGTGGGCAAAAGAAAGGTCCAACAAAAAGCAAGAGACACTTATTCCAGAGGAAAGAGCGTTACCTAGCTGAAGGATTGGCAACCAATGCTTGGGTGACACTTGCCAGTATCTAAACCACTGCTTCACGCCGCTTCATGTATCTGGGCCAGTGCCATACCTCATCAGGCCACAGAGGTGGGTAGCTGAGTAAGCTGAACAACAGAAGGGGCTGGAGCACTTAGAGCAAGCCTGAGCTGTGTAATCCCATCCCTGATACTGATCTAGGCTTCCTGTGTGGCCTTGGTCACATTCCACAACATTTTTGCCTCATTAGCTTCATCAGTAAAAGTGGCTGATATTTATCTGAGGGCTTCATAGGAATGTTATTATTAACTAAGTCGTGTTTAAGGGGATGTAATGCACTTTCTGTACTGAATCTGACTGGACAACACCCTCACCCACCAAGTGGCTGGGGATTTAATAACCTACCCTCACCCAGACCTGCAACATTGCTGTTGAGCAGGTGTGTGTGATCAGTCTCTACCAAGTGATGTGTGGGTCTCTGCCTTGGGTGCTGTTTCTAAAGAGGAGAGGTGGTAATGGGCTGATGATTCCCATCTGTCTGGCTTAGGTAAAGCAAGGGAGTTAGTGGTTCCACAGCTGTTTTGGCAACCTTCTCCCCATGCTGCCTTTCTGCGGGAGAATGTGTGGAGCAGAGGGAGCAGACTGCTCTCAGGGGTTTGACTAGGTGACCTCTGAGGCCCTTCCAACCTGAACGATGTTGTGATTGTATGATTTGAGGCATCTGTGAAAGTGCGCTGGTTTTAGAGGTGTAATTAGGAAAGAGAGAAAGAGCCAGAAGTCTATGACCATTTCTTCCATCCTCGCTGCTTTCTTTTCTGACAGTTCCAGAAGATTAGAGGACCATGTGCATGCATATGTCTTGATGAGAGAGTAGCATCTAAATGACCAGCATCCAGCCTTTTTGGCTGACTTCGGAGCAGGATTGCGTATGGTAGCGCTGCTCTTCTCGCGTCACAGAAACTACAGCAGGTTTGATGCTCCCTGGAAGCGTTCTGCTCCCGTGCTCCGCTGTATACGTGCACAGGTAAACCCCTGCATGCTCCTGCAAACAGAACAGCTACCAGCAGGTTCTGGCTGCAAGAAGAGCTCATGCTATGCCTGACAGCTGCCTTTCTCAGCGGCAATTCACGTACAGCAGAAGCAAAGGTGCAGGGCAGGTGGTCTGCTCTGCTTAAAGCAGAAGTTTATTCCCAGCTGCTATCTTTCCTGAAGACGCCTTGGTCTGCGTCAAAGGCCACCAGTGTTTCATCCGACCCCAAGCCCCTTGCCTGCGCCTGGCAGTCTCCCAAGCTACCCCACGGGACAGATGAATTACCCCGCTGGATTGTATGTGGCCCACGGGCTGTAGATTGAGGAGACTGATGGCTATTCTGCCTCGATTATTATTACTATTACTATTTTAAAGGCCCAGGCGGCGGGCAGAACGGATTCACTGAACGCTTGAACTCTTCGCACGCTTTTGAGCTATGCGACAGGCAGTGTTTAAAAATAGAAACCGCGGCTCCCCCGTGCAGCCCCTTTCCCAGCAATTCCTCCCGGCGGATGAAGTCATGCCCGCAGCCCGCTGCCCCGTGAGCGGGCTGCCTGTCTCCGGCAGCGTCAGCAGGAGCCGGCACGGCGAGCTTAAAAGGCTGTCAGGGGTTGGCAGGTCATCTGCCCAAAGGCAGGAAAGAAAGGAGGGGGAGGGAGAAAAATTGAAAAATAACCACAAAGAAAACAAGCTCTTTTTTGAAATTGGAAACTTTAAAGAAAAGATTTATGAACCTTTGGGTTTATGAAACCACCTGGTGCTTTGGAGTTTGCTGCTGGTTAAATTTGGCGGTTCAAAGCTTGGTGGTTGTTTCCCTCCATTAAAAAAAAAAAAAAGGACTAGAATAGTCTAATTCCACATGTGCATTGATCTTTTAAAACTCACGCCCCCTTAACTTTGAGCTCGACTTGTAAAAATCAGAAAGATTTAGGGGAAAAAGCCTGTTACTTTTAAAGGGTGGCTTTACCATTTGCGGCGTGCATTAAGAAGTACAGCCCCTGAACTCCACCTTTGCTGTCTGCTTAGTTTCCTCGCTGGCGCGCAGTGTGACTTGTGCTGTGTTTTGACAGTTGGTGACTTCTGACCCCCAGTTTCATATAACGTTTAGGCTGAGGACTCCCGAGAGGAGCTCTCAGACATGATGGTTGGGGGTTCCTTTGAGACAGGCCCATCATCTTTTCCCGCAGCCCATATAGAGCAGCGGCGTTTAGCCTGTAGGTTTTGCTTGGGCAGCAATTTGGGTCAGAATAAACCCACGCCTCTGGTTCTGGGTTTCTGAAGAGAAGGGGGGAAAAATGAGAGGAGGGGAGAATAAGCGCCTCACGCTGCCTTTAGGGTTAAAAGATAATTGAGCTGTGTGGGTCTCAGCCATGACGCATGGCAACAAAATGCAGTTTAAACTGCTCTTGCAGGGGCATCTGCAGCTAGGGAGGGTTTCCAGAGAGTTATGAAGTCTGTCCTTTGGTAATGAAACTGCAGTAATAGTACTTTGTTTGTCTGTGGCTCATTTCTTTCTGGTGTTTTATACCAGCTGATTATGCCTTATGACAATATTTGTAGAGATGGATAGTTATTAGATCTGGATGAATCATTCAGAACGAACAATTTATTCAGCACGTTGCTTATTTTTCCCTTCATAAGTTTGCAATTAAAAACTGTGTTACTCTTAAATGCATTCATTATTTCAAAATTAGTTGTTGGTTACATGAGTGAATATTCTTGTTCTGAGTTAATTTGCAGTCATTTCCCTGAAAAATATTTGTAATTTCCACTGCTCTGGCTAGCTTCAGGAGTCAGGTGAGGCCATCTCTGTTCCCTTGTTGGTGATGCAAGTATTTAACCAGCAATAATGCTATTCTGGAACTGTATGTTTGACTCTCAAAATCAAATACAGGTTGTTAAGGCTTAATTGTATACTTGAAAACATGCTATAGAAGTGTTTATACATAACCAGGTATCTGAGCTGAAAGTCACTCTCTTCCCAAGCTTTCACTAAAGTGTTTATAGAAAGTGAAGGATGCTGGCCTATAAGGACAGCTTATAATTTAAGAATGCATATGAATGAGTGAAAGCCTCGGTTTTATGACTGGTAAAACATAGCATCTATTTCTTCTTTCTTCTGTTAATTCTCCTTTGATATGGCCAACCTTGTAGCATAAATCAGAGCTTTCTTATCACAGCCTAATGTCTGTCTATGGCAGGAGCTGAAGCAGTCATTATAGCTTAAGCAAAACTGAAGATTTTTTTCACTTCCAGACAGAAACGAATAGAGCAGGTAGAACTCACTCCTGTCGCCTGGCAAGAAATCTTAAAGAGCCAGTCTGTTTCTAGATTTGCCCTGTGACTTCTGGCCCTCCTGTCAAAGGTCACGCTTGGCAGTGTTAGCTTGTCCTTTGGCTTATTAACTCCTACCATCACCTCATATACCTTGCTCTGCACAGTTTGAATTTCACTGGTTTGGAACTTACTAACTCAGTCCCTAATTGCCAAGATCCATATGTAAGAAACAAAAATGTGCCTGTGAAAAAAAGCTTTAAATGGCATGGGATTATTTGTTTTAGTACAGTGATAGTATTAATTCACATGCTAATTCTGCATTTTTGCTCTTCACTTGGCAGCTTACAGCTCTTGAAAGGGAGTATTATGTGCTCTGCCCTTTTTCAGAATAAATGGGAGTTTTGCTGCTCGTTCTGTCTTATGCCAAAAGTCTGTGATAGAGATAAAAGTTATTTCTCCATAGAAACATGTTCCATGGTGAAAGAACTGAACTGATTTACTGGAGACCTAGGTTAAATTCCTGACTCTTCCACAAACTTATTTATGTTCCTACACAGGTTACTTAACAAGTTTCTGCTACAGTTCTCTGTCTGCAGAGAAATTGATCTTATGGCTCTTCCCTGTCACCCTTTATATTGCCAAGCAAACTGTAAAATATTTAATTTGAGGATCACACCCACTGTATGCTGGTGTAGTGCTTAGCACACAAAGATTATGTCCTTGTTTGGGGTCACACTCTTAATATTCCTAGGAAGCGGACAGAATTACCCCTATTTTTCTGGTGGGGAAGTTGAGGAAAAGGAAAGGTAAGAGATCATTAGGCATAAGGAGGTAAAAGGTAGAAAGAGATCTGGGTATATCATCTTCCAGTTCTTTGCTTTACTTGCATCTCAGGCACAGACACAAGTGCATCTTTAGGCACAGGCAAAAAGTGGGCGCTCATCTTGGTTTGCATAAGAACAAAGTTACCCTTCTCAGAAAAGTACGTATTCCCTGTGGGCACATATTTCTTGTGAGACAAAAGTTAGGTGGTTGTACCTTTTCACATTCACTTCCAGGACAGAGTCGCATATGCCATTGCTTGGAAATATTGGAAGTATTTTGTGGATCCTTTTGGTGTAATATTTTCATATATAAAACTTGGTGCCACAGAAGGACATACTTCTGCCCTATTCGATTCTAAGCAATGTAGTGGAAGAAAACTGAGAAAAGTGAAAGGGGAAAAACTGATCACTGCTGGAGGAACTGCTCACAGCTGCTCTGCTGTCCTGGAAGCCTAAACTAAAATTTCTGGCTATTTGGAGTCAATGAGAGGTTTGCCATTCAGTTCCATAGGCCCAAGATACCATCCTCTGTTTATTCAATTTCAGTCTCCTTGTGTAAGATTATCAGGAGCCAACTGTGGAAACAAATCTCTCAGCTGCTGGAGCTATCAAGTAATCAAGATATTACTCAAGAGGCTAAAACTCTTTTGACTTTCAACCTGGGGTCTGTGAGACTAGTGTGAAAGGATACTCGCCCCACCTGTGGCTAATTAACAATGCCAAAGTGAAACAGAACCCAAGACCTGTAATAACTTATTTCCATTGCAAAAGGATGCCCCCCCCATCTTTCCCCTGCCCCTCCCCCCCAAAAAGAAGGGGGAAAAAAAAGAAAAAAGAGATGCACCAGGCAATAGCTTTGTTGGGGAACACAGTCACATTGTGGCATACAGTACAAATCCCCCCCCCACTGCTGGAGGCTCAGGTCAGAAGTGCAAGCATATGTGAAGAGTGGTAGGAGGAGAGGTCTGGAATGAAAAAACGTGTGCATCCTGCCTCAATGTTAAGATCTGTGTGTTTCTGTTACTCCCTCAAAGGCTACTCCTGGGTGGTTCCTGGGACAACTATGTGCCCCAGGCCCCTGACGGGATTCTCTTTGAGATCTAGAAGTCTTTTAGATATACCCTACAGGCAGAAAAATATGTACCATGTAGCTATAACATATTACAGGAGTAATACAAAGAGAATATAAAGGAAAATATTTTTATATTATTATTTATTTAATTACCTCTATAGTTTCTGTTACCTCGCTTTATAGAAGCAAGTACTCCTTCAATGTTTACAAACCAAAATTAGGATATTGCAAACCATTTGACAACACAATTCAACTTTACCGTGCTATATGTACATACACAACAGATACAATAATACGGATTCTAAAACTGCGTATGGTTTTACTTTGTGCACACATATACATACCCACAGATACATGTGAAAACAAGTCAAAGTGCTTTGCTCAGTATGGTTCTGCTATATGGGCCTAGTAAAGATCTTAAAAAATTGTAAATGATAAGTTAGAAAACACAGATTTTGTTGTCTCTTGGTATAATAGAGAAGGAGAATGATGTGAAACTGTACCAAGAACACTGAACTATGGACTAAACAAATTATGATGGGTATCTAGGAGAATTTCCCCAGTGAATCTTATCTCTTTCTCACAGCTATGCTGATTACCATCAGTTTGTCTGAATTATTTGCCTTTTAAAATTATTTTCATTGAGGCTCAGCTAGTCCCTTCCCCTTCTGGTCCCGTCACCTAATGCTTACTCGACCCATCAGGGGCTGTTTCGTGGAATCTTTGAAGTTGAGCTCATGGTATATGACCTTGAGAAACGCGACTTGTCTTTTATTTCCAGTACTGATATCTCCTAGAAATTTTCTCTACCTGTTTTTTAATATAGTGCACAGTGTCTGGGTTTTGGTTTTGTTGCTCTTTGTGCATCATGGTATCTATGGGCGCCTGTGGCTGATGCAAATGACATATATGTCTACATACAATAAATGAAGCATGGCTTTCAATGTCCACTGGTTAATAAAAAGGAACGTTTATGAACACATATTGCAGCAGGACAACTAAACACAAAACAAACCATTACTTTTTTCCTTTTGAGAATAACGTTTGTTAAACAGAGAGAAGAATCATTTATCTCTGACTTCACAGTCCCTACAACACCTAGCTTGGCCACAGTAAGAAAGCAGTAAACTCTTGGCCAAACCATTTTCTAGGATGAGCAAGTGCAACTCATATTCAAGACAGCTGAGCTTTGTGCAGTATATGATAGGAACATGACACTTTCATTTGGCTTTGTTCTCAGATTTGCCAAATTGAGAAAAATAGCTTATTTTCTTATAGCAAGTACATTTGGAATGTCTTTGCAAAACTATACAGAGAAAAACAGTATCTGTATAGGTGGTACTTAGGGGATCATGAAGATTTATGCCTATACATCTTGACTCAACAAGGAACTGGTCATATATGCCATCATTATGTTCTTGAATAAATGGCAGAGGGTCCACGTAAAAAATGGGAACTACTCTTTCATTTAAAAACATCGTCTTGTGTGATAATTGGTTTCTTTTGATCAGTTCAGAAGTCTTTTTACCCCACAGATACCTACTAATAAAAAGAGCCAGTAAAATTTAACAGTGACTGGTATAAGCAAATAGTTATGTCCTATAAATCCTAATGCAGTCATGGTAAATATACGATTTGCCATCTGCTTTTGTTTATATCAGGTAAGAAGAGCTGAAATTTTCAAACTGTGATTTGTGGCTGAAGGAGAAATGTTTAGTCACATCATGCTGGTTCTTGTTCTGTTTCTTACTGAGAGAACCTGTGTGGAAGGGGTAGGTGAAGTGTAGAGTAAAATTAGGCCACCTCAATCCTTTGAAAAAAAGACAAAATATTTAACTCAAAATTAAAAAAAAACCCACCAAAACTTCCTCAAAACCTCAACAAATGCATAAATGCTTTCCAGTCAACAATTCTCTGTGAAAACAGTTGCTGTAAACTGCAAGTGTATTGCTGTTTTATGTGGCATTAAAAAAGAGAGATGTGTTTGTGACAAGAGTTTGTCAGAGTGATAGTGAACAGTGTTTACAAACCATTTCTCCAGAACAATCCATTCTGTTAAAAGTTTTGAAAGGTCCTGAGCTGATCGATTTGAGCAACACGGAATCTCTGTTAGAGTGGTTTTTCTCCTAAAGTTTTGTTCTGACTACAAGGCTTTGGCAACTAATGGTACTTCACTGCAATTAACTGTGGCTTAGCCAGTCCCCATTAGAACTGCTGAGACTGTACTGGTTACTGCTGAATTGGCTGTGGCTGGACTGAACAAGGACCTGGTGTTTTCTACGAGCCATGGTATGGCAACAGAACATAAGCTTTCATTGCGTAACAGCAACAACAGTAAACTTTGTGGGGTAGACATGATGTGCTCCATCGGGAAATGATGAATGCTTCCTATTCTATTCATTCAAAGCAGCCAGGGTCTAAAATTGCCTTTGCGCAGACAAGCAAGGATTATTTCCTCTCTGAGATGATGCAATCTAAGATACAAAGCATCAAGTCCCTTTCTCTGTTTTAGTGTAGCAACTAAATTTTCTTATTTCACCATGGAATAAAGTATAACGCATCTTAGAATGATACAAATATTTCCTAGTTCCTACTGAGAAAAAGGACAGATTTTTGTTTTCTTTCACAGCCTGACCTGTTACTTTCCCTGTAATCTTCATCTGTGTAAATTCAGCAATGTAGTCTGTAAACTGATTACATTTCCTCATGTTCTGTTGGGGAATAAGTGCTACTAAACCTGCGTGGTTGGGCTCAGAATAACTTCATCTGATTTCAGGAAAGTTGTCCCTGATTTGCATCATTTCAATTGAGAATATAATGAGAATGTCTGAGTAATGATGCGATTTAAATATTTCTCAAATTAGTTTCCAATATTTGAAAACTGTGAATAGCTGGAGTTGATGTAAGAGTTTCTAATCTATTATCTATACAAAAAGACAGCTGATCACCTGCTGAACGTGGTCTTTTCTCCCCCTCCCGCCTTTTTTTTCCTCTGTGTTCTGTGGAGAAGTATGCTAAGTAGCCATTGTAGCTGATGATATTGTTTCATCAAATTTATAAAGAGATAATAATGAATATTGCTCATTCACTTACCTCTGAAGTGCTCATGCAAACCTGTTATTAGGAAACTTACGTTATTATGATGCTACTTGCACTTATTTCCGAATGCAAATTATTGACCCACAACTGCTTAAAAGAAACAAAATCCTAATCACTTAAAAAAATGCAGAAGTCTGCTCTTAAATTAGAGGATTAACTGGCTAGGATTGACTTTGCATATGGAATGGCAGGAGGAAAAGGGCAGCCTGAGTCATGTAACTGGCCTTGTTTATCTCAGTAAGAGAGAGAGGAAAATTTAATTTAGTGCACGCAATTTAGCATGCAAAAGGTCAAACTGGTGCATGCCTGCAGGTAGTTAATCAGAAAACTGCTATAATTCCCAACCCAAACAATGTTAAGCAATAGAAATGCAAACATTGGCCCTTGCTCTGTGAGGCTGATTTCAGCTGATACTCATAAACCCCTCTTGCTTCTGTCCTGAGTATTTTACACGATACAAATTACTTTAATTAAAAAAGAGGGTGTCTTTCCACCCTCAGTTCTTTTATTGTCTCCAGTAGGGTTGGAACAGAGTGTACATCAAAGCAGAGGTGCAGCTGGGGCAGGATGCCTCTTGGGTGGACTCAAGTTTGTTTTAATTGAGACTAAAAAAAAAATAATTATCTGACACATGGCATGTGCCATCTGACAGTGGACAAAAAGCCTCAGATCAGTGACAACTGAGATGGAAGAAAGACCATGGCTGGATCAGCTGAAAGCAGCTCTTAGTCTAGGTGAGGGAAGCGTGTGTATGCAGGAGTTACGGGGAAGTCTTTTGTAACAGAACAATTCCTTCCTCTGTCCTCACTTTTTCCCTTCTCCCCTGTATTTTACAATCTCTAACACTTTAAAGTTCCACTCTCCACTTTCAACCCAGTGCAGACCATCATGGAGTAGTGTAGTTTCTGAGTTCGTTATTGTGCCTGCTTTTTTTTTATAGGCTAGTAACCTGGGAAACACATTGCTTTGTTTTTTTCAGATGCTGAACATCTTTTAGTTCTTTTCAATTTCCCAGATGTATGCTGCAATTAGCCAAAAGATACCATTCTTCTGTCCCATTTTTCCTTTTGTAAATATACACTGAGTGGCTTTCCCACCCCTTCCCCCTCCCCCCCCCCCCGCCT
>NW_010972809.1:149755-249420 GCF_000737465.1 Haliaeetus leucocephalus | reverse complement strand
GCGGTGGCTCCCCCCCCCCCCCCCCCCCCCCCCCCCCCCCAGTCTTGTAGGAAAACTACTTTCTTTCTAATCCTAATCTACCTGTATATTTCTGTTCATCTTGTAGGGCAGCTCTCTGATATTCAGTTGCATCCTTTTCAAAATAATAAAGCCCAATCCCCAAATAAATTGGACTCAAATCAAGTATTGCTGTTAAATCTCAGATCTGATTGGGATCCTATATGTGGCAAGCCTGGAATTCACATTTCCCTCCCAGATGTCAGAAAATGGTGTCCGCCTGCAAAACCCGAAAGTCTTAGAGCTGGTTGTACCAATGCAGCTGCTTTCTTATTTAGTGGAGCTAGTCACAGGCAGCATATTATTCTCATTTTCCAAAGTCTGCCCTGGCTTACAGAGTTGCTTCAGGGCATAAAGCATTGATTTTGATCTGTAAACTCATGTGTGGTTTCGGTGCTGACTGTCTATGGGCATCATCCTTTCACATATTGAGTGCCTTGTGGGAGGTGCAGAGTTCCTTCAGCTCACATTGTATTTAAGGTAAGTGCGCGGTAAATGGAAAGAGGCAGCAGAGACCTTGAGAAAGCCTCCCTTCTCTATGCAGCATCGTAATATACTTGAGCTTTGCAGGCGCTTGTAGTCTCCAAACATTTGGCAGCTGAACTAGTCAGACATAATCTAATGTAAACCTCATTTATTCCTGTTCCCAGAAGGAAACAGATGAGGAGGCTGGAGTAGTTTTAATGATCTTGAACTGTGTATGGATGTCAAGGAGACAATACCATTGTTCGCTGTGGCACGTGTTTTAATTTTTAAATGATGAAGATACACCCGGACCGGGCACGTTCAGGTCTGCTTCATGACTGTAGCGTGCTATGGCTGGTAAAGGGCCAGCACAAGGGCTGTTCCTCTGCTCCTTTCTCTCACCCTGTGCCAGTGGCAGGGCTGAGCAGACGAAGTCTTATATCTCGGCTGAGCTGCGGGGCAGAAGCACACTGCCCAAGGGAGCTCGGCAGTGACTCAGGCTGATGAGTGGGAGCCCTGGCTGCGAAACGCAGCTGGCTGCTTCCTGCCTGACTGGTTGATTTTGCTTACTGGTATATGAAGCAGAGAGAGCTGTACACCCACCTCTTCCTCTGCCTTTCCTGTATTTTCCTACTGGTGAAGTAACCAGTAGAAAAAAAAAAAGGAGGAAAAGAAAATATTGTGAGGGAGGGAGATGGACAAATGCAAGTTTCCATTTCCTTTTTATAAAGCTAGAGGGAATCCATTGGATTTGACCCAAAAGGTCTAGCAAGTATTGACTCTATTTTCTGTACCCTGCTTAGTCAAAAATTTAATTTAATTTAATTGAAAATACAAGAGCAGTTACTTGATGGCATTTCCACTATTGTTGTTGTCTAGGTATCTACCATCCCATAAACAAATAAAGGCTCTGGTCCAGCATCAGAGAATGTCCGCTCCAAATTCCACAGAGTGGGAATGGAATAGAGGGATGGGAATAGAGGATGACAGCAGAGCCCTGGACTGAGGAAGGGAGAAGCTGGAAAGGTAAAGTGGCAGTGGTAGGCTCATATTTAGTCCTCTAAATAGTCAAGCGCTTAAACTTAAGACCACAAATAGCTGCTTTGATTTAACTTAGATGAAGAAACTTCAATGAGAAAGTTGGTATGTGTAAAATTAACCACATACATAAGTCTGCAGAACTAGGGCTTAAGACACACTCAGTAGGCTGTCATGATATTTTAGTTACTTTTTTTGGTGCCACTTTCTGTAGGCTTAAAGGCAGACTATGAACTCTGAATAAGAAAATGGTAACTTTGTCTAGTGTTTCTCAATTTACTTTTTTTTTAATGCTGTAGGTTTCATAAACAGGAGAGACCTTTTGAAGGTTCTAACAAGTTACATCAGTGAAAGCAGATTTCAGTCCACACAGCCAAATTTCCTCATGAAGGTGCTCATTGTTTTCCTAAATCCATAGCTCTCATAATAGGCTTGAGTCACTCTGCCCAAGAAAGAAAAGGAGAATTGTGCGTCACTGGCAAAGAGGTTATGAAGTCTTGATCTGTGAAGCACAGAATTGTCACCTTCCCCTTAAGAGAGTCAGAGTTGAGGGCGCACTGTGCCGCTTAGGTTCTAGACGATCAAGCAAAGCTATGACTGTTGGAGGACGCTGTAACAGAACACATGAATAGGTCAAAAAATTAACACACTTAGGAAACAATTTTTGAGCAAGCATCCTTTTCCTAGTATTTCTCATCTTTCCCAGGAATGGTCAGTTGCATAGAGAGCAGCACTAAGGTAGAGTGCAAGGTGGGGTTTTGGTTCTGTTTACGGAAAATTGCAAAAGAAGAGAGTGATGGATTCATTCACAAAACCTTTCTGTTCCTAGGAATACTAAGGACCAAAACCAAAAAACACCCCCCTCCTCCTCCCCCAAGCAAAGCACCAAGGATGTGGTCTTCTTGCTGGTAGCTTGTCACCAAGGCCTGACAAAATTCACATACACACACACAAAACCTGCATGTGGACTGTTTAAATCTGACTCCAACTGTCATTTTGATGACTGAATTACAGGGTTAGATATGTCGGCAGTGAAGGCTGGAAAACCAGACTGAGTAGTGGGAAGTTGCATGGTGGGGAATAAGGAAGACGCTCTCCCCTGCAGGCCTGGGGAATGCTTCCAGGTGCCTGGAACTGCTTTAGGTACTGGAATGGCCTGGGACAGCATTTAGACTCTTACCTAAGGTAGCAGTGCACGTATCAAATTCAGCCTTCTCATGGACGTTTGAGTGGGTGGTGTGGTGGGAAGACCCACGCAGCTGTGGATCCCTAGCTTTGTACCTTTCAAATGAATCATGACCATGTCTGCCTCTGATACAGCCCAGTGCCAAAAGTAATCCCAAAGAGACCTCTAAAGACTCGGGAAGCGTGAGAGATTCATGTGGATTTGCTCATCAGGGCAAATTCTTTAAAATGTGCGCTACTAGATTCCTAAGGAGCTGCTCTTCTAGTATGTGTTTGCCTTGGTACTGCCAGTGAAAGAAACGCACGCCTAGAGAGAAGAGACAGCAAGAGTTGATTAATATTGTGTGGCTGTGCTAGAGTGGCCTTGCCTAACGTGCTTTTGCCAGATTTACAATACCAAGCTTCCCAGATTGAAGCCCTCGCTAATTATAACAAATAGATCAGTAGCCTTTAACCAGGCTCAAGGAAAATGGTCCCCTACCTATTACGCAGGCCTGTGCTATGGCTAATGGGCATAAAAATGCCAAAAGCATTTCATCTTAGTTTTTTGAAACAGAATGCATTACTCTGCAGTTTGACGGATTGATCAAAGAGATGTGTATAAAATAGGCAGCCTGCTTACCATCATTCTGATTATACTGTCAGTCACTTGACCAAATGCCTGGAAATCTTAGTGACTTGGAAAAATGCTAAGCAAATTGGTCTTTTGATCAAATTATTAGAACATTTTAGTTTCTTATTGGTTTAGTTTTTGTTAGTGCTGTATATGCAGATAGTGCTTTGCACTCTCTGTCTCTACTGTAGGAAGATAAGAATTTTGATACATTTGACATTATGACTCATTGAGCTGTGCCGCATATACTAGGATTAAAAATTGCTGAGCAGAAGGGCACAGAATTTGTGTACTTTTACTGGCCTTTGGCATATTTTCTTTAGAAAATACTTTGTCTTTAGTAATAACAGAAAACTGTAGTAAAACTGTGGAAAATAGATTAATCAATTAAGACGTCTGACACAAAAATAGTTCACCAAAGGAGCTTCAGGAAAGGAAATAAAACAATGAATGCATTGTGGAACAAACAGGATGCTACCAAAACTACACAGTATACTTCGGACAAACTGTCAACAGAAAGCAGATAGGCCCAGGTGTTGCCTGAGTGGTGCATCCTGCTTCTTTTGAAGTTTTTGTTTTTCCTGGTTATATAGCGAAAGAACTGTAAGCCCTGGGTACTGCAGGTCTAAAGCCAGGATTTTGGGAGTTACTCACAGGAATTACTGCTCCTACAGCAGTATTGACACCAGTGCTTGCTGTGTATTTGTTATGTGCTGTATTTGAACAGACAATGCACATGTCTTACTACAGAACACTTGACTAGACTCAGTGGAATATCAAGGGGGCTCGGACTGAATTTCGTAGGTGGAACTGCTTCTAAGCATGATATATAGAGAGCAGGCATGTTTTGCAAGTTATTGAAGAAGGTTGTAATCAATCTGTTAAACATAGCAGGTTTCTGTGGTTTTAAATATTACAGGAATACTGGTAAAAAACGGGTGCTCTGAAGTTTAAACTCCAACTTCAGCTTGGTGAGCCTTGAAGCAAAAATCCAAATCCTGTCCTAAGCCTAATCTAGAAGTAGATCCTGATGTAAACTGAGTTTACATCACTGAGCTAAGGTCAGTCAAAAACAAAGAGGAAAACACAAACATAAACTCTCCCTGGAAGACAGAGAGAATTTAGTGGGTGTGCTCATGGAGCCATTCTGATATGAAAATAATGGAAATTGATGGAGGATTAAGTCTATTATGTTCTCAGTTTTTGTTGTTAAACTTGTTGCTAATGCCAGTGGGAGATTCTTCTTTTTAATTCTGGAAGAACTTGAAGGATTTGGTCTATAAACAAGAAGAGGGAATTAGAAATAGGGTACAGCCTGAATTTAGGAGATGATAGAGCATTTCTCAAGAATCTGAGGCTGCAATGTGACCATAAGAAACGAAGAAGGGATTTTATTAGTCTGAGGTAGAAGTAAGCTACACCTAACTGAAAAATAATGTTAATAATTCCACAAAAGAATAAACATTTGAATTAGAATCCAGACATCAGTTGACTCTTAGCCAGTATTAAATGGAAACACATGCTTTGTACTAGGAGCTAGATCAGGGTGGGAGGAGGAGGTGGCAAGAAGCCCCAAGCTCCTTCTCATTTCAGGGTTATACTCAATCATGGCCACTGCCAAAATAGCCCATAAAGTTGAGCCAATTCAAAACCATTCAGTTCAAGGCTGAAACGTCTCTCTCTCCCTCCCTAACTTTGTTCATAAACATGCTTCAGTCAGGTGTTAATTACAATCCCCAGTAAAGCCTCAGAGCTGTGCAGATTCTCCTGGGGAAAATGACTGGACTCAGCACTTTGCAGATCTGTTTATTTTACTTTACTGCACTTTAGTTACCCCAGCTGGCTTGCTACATAGCGAGAAGAGAGGGGAAAGCCCAGCATACAGAAGAGTCCAGGGAAAGGAAAGAGTATCACTCTTCCAAACTGAACAGCTTACATGAGAATTGCTTGCCTGTAGTGTGTTGATTGGGTGTTGAAGTGTCCTTTCTCTGGGGACCTGACCTCTCACTATCCTGAAAAGTCTGCTTCTTGCCAGGTCATTCCAAGCCATCTTCGCTCATGCCATGCTTCGCAGGCAAAAAGCAAGTGTGAGAACATCTTGCCACATATTATTTATTATTGTTAATAGTAAGAATTACTTGCTAATCTCTGATGACGTGATCGGCACTGAACAAGACACAGATAAGCACAGAGCATACCCTGAGGAGTTTATAATTTCGAAGACAAACATAGATGAGACAACATGCACTTGGAAGACCCTGAAGTGGATGTTGACCTACTAAGAATTTAGAATGAATAAACTGGGAGTGGGAGATGATTTCTTTCTGATGCAGTCTGTTTTAAAGAACAGACTTTTTAACTTGGGCTCTAGCAACAAAATGTTGTCATGAAAAGCATGCATGTCTTACCTTACTATGCCCTCTGGGAAATAAATAGGGCCGTACTCTTACTTATCTAAATTGGCAGACTGTTGTTGAAGCAGATGCAACTCTGTTAAGTTACATCAGCTGGGCATCTGACCGCAGAAGTACACAGGCACCTGCATGTTTTAAAATATGCCAACAAGCTAATTGTTCTGAGCTCACAAAGGACTGAGTATGAATTTGAGATCTTGTGTGCCAACTTGCTTGCTAATTCTTGGAATGTGCACTTTCCTTAAGCAAAGAAATACTCCTGTACAAGCAAAGAGAAATTCCAGATATTTTTGTATTGCCTAAAGTGTGCAAACCAGAACTATTGATTCTTAAGAAAAACTTGTTTAGATGGCAAATTAACTTCACTGCTATATGTGTACCTACCTAGGTACACATATAACAACAAAAATATACTTTTTAATTAAGGGAAGCGATACTTTCTTTCGGGTAACCTTTATTCCTGTTGAGGTTTTACAGAAACTTGACTGTTTTAACTGTTGGCCATTGCTTTCTGGAAATCAGGCAAATTCACAACGCAAAGGTTTGTCTATACAGGTGAATTACCAGCAGTAAACTAAGATGTGGAATGACTTTCCATTAGCTGCTCTGTGCTAAACCCCCCTATGGACATTGAGAGTGCACACTAAGAGTTCCTTTGTATGAAGTGGCTTCCTCAACTGCATGTAAAAGTACACAGGCAGGGAGCAGCCAGCATGGTGTAAATTCACACTGTAGCTTGTAAATTCACACCCTACTTTCCTTGTATAAGCAAACCCATAGTCAAGGCCTTGCATTCATTCCGCTGGCATAAACCTGAATGAATAGATGAACCTTACACCTTGCCCTGAAGGTAAACACATTTGGGCTAACAGGATGCGTAATGGAGGGAATGCTGTCAGGAGCCAGGGCATAGCCGTAGATAATCTTGGGAGAATTAGTAAGAGTACTTCAGAAGTTCTCAATGGCCATGAGGGAGAGAGGACGTTCTCAAAGTCAGAGGGAGATCACCTAGCAATCCTGAAGAACATGAGCATGACCTGAAGTGCAGCTACAGACTTCTTGCCCTATGTGTCATTCCTTAGCTTTTGAAGGGAATCTCATTGTTGAATAGTAGATTTCTCTACCATTTTAGGCAGAACGAATATTATTTATTTATTATCTTTGGCAGTGAAAGTTATAGGAGTGCAGCTGAGCTCAGACCTGCCAAATCTCATGTAGCTGAAAAGGAGACTTTCCCACAGCAATCTCTGAACCTTTCCTGAAAGTCTCCCTCTCTAATGAGTATTCCTCAAGGTGTTTCAATGAGACATTTAAAATCTTTTTCAAGTACTTTGAACTATCCTTCCAAACTGCCACTACTTGACAGCCCTGTAAGACAGAGTCATCCAAGGTTGAGCAGATTCCCATCTGCAGTAGAGTAGCAAGGGTGATCTCGTCTACTCAGGTTTCACCGAAGGTCAAAAGCAGTCTAAAGATCGGGGGGGCCCTCCCTGAAAGAAATGAGCATCTCCCTTTCCTCCTACCACTGTTACTTTTGCAGGCATATACACAGAGCTGCCTTTCACATTTTATTAGATTCTTATGTGAAAAGAGTATCTTTGTCCAAACATGCATGAGCCATCAGGCTGTTTTTCCAACCTCTGTTATTTGATGGCCTCAGGAACCCATTCGCAGAATGTGATTTTACCTAAATGTACATATTTTACTGTGAAATATTTATCTTTGATTAACAGTCTAAGAAATTGCACATGCTCAAAAATCTACTCAAGTGTCAACAACTGGGGCTACAGCAGTTTTGTTAAAAATACTCACTTGCTTGTGTTTGACCATAAAGCTTAAGAAAGCTGTGAAAAAAAGCATAGTGACTAAAACCTTCTCCCTGCATCCCTGAACATATACTTACAAAGTGAAGTGGTGTTGATTGCAGAGTGGGGAGGTGAAAAGCATGAACTAACTGCTACGGTAATGGAGTCAGAGTGCTACTGTAGGCTTCAACATGGGCAAAGCACAAGAGCTCCTGAAACCTGTATAGATGGTTACTAGCTCATGCCAAAGGCCACGTCTTCAATGCTATAGTTAGCCAAGTGAGGCAGAGTCATTCTTGCACAAATGTATGCTTTTCTATCTTGTAATCACAGCTTCATTTTGCTGTCTACCCATTCATTTTTTCAACCTTGGAATTGGATGTCTCAACTGAGGAAGTTTTAGGTATCTTCTCTAATGCTCATGAGGCACACCCAGGGCACAATGCATCCTACTTGTCTCAGACATCTGTCATGGTGGGTTGAGTTCTGTGGAGTTTTCTCTTTCTTACTCCCTTCCTCTGATAGAAGTGTATCTTGGATAACTAGCTTGAACCGGATGGCTAGCTCTTAGCAGGTCAATTTTAGAAGAGATAAAACCTGGCCCAGAGAGTGAGCATAGACTGTACGATCATGTACCTGCTAAACTTGGCATGCAAGAAATAACCGTGGCCTGCCGTACCTACTCATTATGGGGCTGAATTCTGCTCATTTTATGTACCTGGAAATTTATTGTTACTATTGGGCTCTGACCTGTGTGCTATATAGTGAAAAGCCGCACCATTTTAGTAGATGCTAAATAAAGCAGTCATAGTGGTGATGGCTTGCCAGAACTGAAATGCCTCCCTGATCCCTAGGTTAGCCTCCTGAGCCTCTAGTGCCACCTGCTCCAGAGGTGTGTTTTATATCTTTCAAAGAAGAGCCTACGCAATATAACAGTATTTATCAATGTATGCTGGGAATAAAGTCAGAGCAATATAAGTTTGGAGTACTGACCCCCTGAGGGCTGCCATTCAGTTATGCCCCCAGCACAGGATGTTAGAATTTATGACTGGCTGCAGAGATGCTTCTCCACAAAGGATCTGCCAACAAAGCTGAACTAGTGTGTGAACAGTGCAGACCAAAAAGTGCTTCGGTCTTAGTAAGTGTAGGATCTGTGACAATTTCTGTTTTAACCGTTTATGCCCTATCTCATGCTGCCAAACTCATGAAACGATCCTGAAAAAAATAAGGGAGTGCTGTAGCCACCTTGTGAAAGTGCTTTGTTTTGACTAGACATGCAGGATACCACAGTCCAAGCTTAGGTTCTCCTCTTGGGACTTCACTTCTCAATTGCTTACGCACTGCCTATGTTTCACAGCAACCCATAGCCCAGCTCTTCTCACTGTCCTTCTATTGCGTGCTTGTATTGTGGAGGTCTGAGGTTGTTTTAAATCAGAGCACAAGCGGCACGAAACTGCGTTGTCTGTTCTGTTTTGACATCTTGCAGAAGTGAGCTTCTGGTGGCAATGCAGAGCGTGCCGTGGTCAGCCTCGAATACGACGCCACAGTTCAAGGGAACTCCAGGGACCCTTGCAAGCACTTCTCTGTTCTGAACTTTGTGAGTGAGCAGGTTGTGCCTGATGGTTACATTAAGAAAGCACTTAAGCTAGGACTTTGTATTCCAGGTTAATTTTAGGTAATTCCTACTACCTATCCTAAATTTCTTCAGTTCTGTTAAATATTGTTGTTTAATTGCTCAATACGTGAATAAGTCAATAAAATAATTTACTACATCAGATCACAACAGAGGGAGGTCAGCATAGCATGGTTCAGCACCTGGCCAAAGCCTTCACGTAGCTTGGCCACTGGGACACGTTGTACTGAGAAAGGAAGCATTTGGCTGAAATGCCAGCATTATTCCTCCCTCTTTCTGTAAATACCACAGGATCTGTAACTGGTAGCTGCCTGGCCACGGGTTACCTGAGAAGGGATGTCGGTTTTAGCGTGTCAGGTGTTCGTGCTCCCTGAACGTTGTACTGTTAAACTCCTTGGGTAGAGCAGCAAAGTGCTGACATGCTGAACTCATTAGTTACATGCAAATGGTTTGAACAGAAAATAGCCCACGTTAGTATTATTTTTAAGGAAAGATGAAGTAATGTAATGCAATTATAAGAGCCTGAAATATGGCTGATTTATTGAGAGACACCATATTTGGCTTCAGTGGCACAGCTGAAAAAACCTTGGAAGTAAGAAACATAACAGGGACACTTTGGGTTTAAAAAATACTTAATGTGAAATGCAGGTTTTGGAAATATTGACACAAATTCTGTTTTCATTCAAACATATGGGACTTAATTATCTATGGGCAGAATCTGGCCCTCTTATTTATTTCTCTTATTTTTTTCAGCCTAGGGCACAGTTCTCAGTTATACTGCTGGAACTTTGAGTAAAGTGGGAGTCCCCATATTTGTCTAAAGCTTAAATTGACCCTAATGGAAAGATTTGAAAAGAGGTGGTTTGTTCTGCATCTTCTGTTCTCTTGAGCAGTCTGGATTCTAACTGAAAAAAAAATGGAAAAGGTGTAATGTGACCTGAAAGAAAAGCTGCTCCTGTGACACCTATAGACCACAAAGGTTTAGGCCATGTTTTTGGAGTACTTATGCAAACTCACACTGTGTTGTGTGCAGTCTGCTGTTCCACAGATTTTTAAAGTCACTGAGAAATGACTACAATGCACTAGTCGGTCCTTGGGCATATTAGCATCCTTCTGATTTATCTAATTTTTCCTGCATTAAGCTCATACCTTTCTACTAAACTTTTGTATATGTTTAAAAATTACTACTAGAAGCCTAGCTTTTCATTTTGCTTCTAAGCATTTTTAATAACAGTAAAATGTTTCCTAACCAAAGAAGAGATGGCATTTTCATTTCTTCTCCTCTGAAGTCCAGGTGTTAAGAAAGCAAGTTGTATTGTGGAGGTCTGGGTTCAGGTCCCTTCTGCCACTGGTTGAGAATGTGAGTTTGAAGGAGGGACTCTCCTGTAAGAGTGCCTTGGTGGTAAAGCTGGAAGATATGGCTGTATTACCATGTTAAAATTCATTTAGAGGATAATATAATGTGGGTGCTCAGCTGGAAGGTGTGATCCCCTTGCTGGTTAGTATTTTAATGGCTATTTTAAAAAGTCCCTTCAGAATGCCTTGTGACACAGTATTTAGGGTGGTCTGGTGGGGATTGGGTGTTTAGGAGTGAGGAACTGAATTTAGATCTTTTGTTTCTCTGGAGAGTATTTTAACATTTAGGAAAAATAGGTACATGTCATCACACCATCTGTTCACTAAATTTTTTTTTTTCCATCAGCTAAAACCTTTAAGCAAATTAACTAGGCAGCTTCAATCAAATTTTTCTTCTTTCGCTTAAACCCCTGAAAATATAGTAGGGATGTTTTAGATTTATCTTTTTATCTTATTTTGCATCCCTACACTGGGAAAATGGATTTCTGGGTAGAATAAAGGAGGGGGTTTGCAAGTTGATCTTGTATAAATCCTGTGAGTTCCCTATGCAGTCTGATGTCAGATAAATAAATACTCAAGACAGTTATAAAGTTTTATGATACGTCTGCAGTGCAATCAGAGAGAAGAGCAGGTATTCGGGGTACTTTCTGAAATGGCTGCTGTGAACTGAAATCCCTGCCACCGATAGTCTGTCCTGCCTGTGATAACTGATCCAGAAGTCACCCTGTCTGCTATGACAGGGTCATGCCTTCCTAGGCTGAAATGCATCAGGTTAATTGCAAGATTTGCTAAGTATTTAATGGATATCTTTTAAACCGACTACTTACTTCCTTCTTAAGGAGTCTTGCGTTTACTAAATACATTTACTAAATTCTCTGGCTGGATCACCCCTATATCTTTCTATCCCTTAAGTTCAGCTAAGACGCTGTGTTACTTGCCCAGGCGCTCTGGGTTCTTTCTTTATTTTCTATATTTTCTGGGCTCTTTCTATAGTTTCTATATTTAGTGGAGAGTGATATCTGAGCCCATCTAAGAGTGGTAACAGAGGATGGCTCCTAGTGTAGGTGCCATCGTTCCTTGTCTAAGACTAAGTAGGGTGACTCCGAGGCTCCTTGAGTTGCTGTAAATAACACAGCACCGATGCACAGTCTCTCAGTAAGGTCTGTTTAGATGCTTCTCACACAAAAAGTGCAGTCCCAGCGCCAACAGCTACAACCTGCCCTTCTGTTGAAGGGTGTAAGTGGGGCAGAATGGAGGGTGTGGAGCCAGTGGGTTTTAAAACATCGTCATACCTCTTGCTGCAAAAATCTGCACCTGCCTGTAGGACCTGTAGTCCCTTTTTATTCTGCCCGCTAATAATTTTTCTCCTCTCTACCCACCTATTTCCTTTTTTGTCACTTCTTTAAAAAACCCCAAGGTGTCTAAGCAACACCAGTTTCCGACTGACAAAATCTGTGAGCAGAACTTCTCTGCTGCATTGTCCCCTTCCCAATGGCTGTTTTTCCACAATACCATACGAAATCCTGATACTTGAAAAAGGTAGAAGAAAAGAGAAAAAGAAAGCATGTGTGTGGAGGATATATCCAGAAATCAGAACCATGCCATGTAAAATTGTTACAGCTGTTTCTGTTTTTATTGACTGTTTCTTTTGGATTCATTTCTCCGACAACTGCTGCTCATGTGAGCAGGAAGGCATGCGGCATGACATTGCTGTGGGCCAGGGGGTCCTAGGGCCAGGAGTAGGTGGAGAGTGGAGGGAAAGGAAGAGGGTGTGGTGGTGAGGACATTTATGTGGGACACATCAAAGCACATCCTTGTAATATGTTACAGTAACCCAGGAAATTCAGTGCAGATGCACGGAATAACCTCGTGGCGATCCAGGGTTTGCAATACTGTTACAGCAGCAGCTGTCAGAGTACTTGATTTTTGGGATTTCAGTGAGCCACTTCTCCCCCTGCTCTCTCCTACAAATCCTTTCCCTTTATTTCACTTTTCTCTTCTGAGCAGTCTTGTTACACGGTATGTCATGCGAACAAAAGTAAGGGTGCTACAAACGAGTTAAGCTGTGCCTCTTCTAAGCTGGGAAGGATTAAAGAGTGATTGTTATGGTCTTTTTTGACTTGCTTGGATATGATATTAAAGGGGCTGTTCAAACATGGAAATAGTGAATTAGGTAATTCCGTACATGGAGGGAAATACCAAGAGAGAAATTTTTCCGTGTGAGTAGATATTAATCTTTTTTTTTGGACAATATGAAGTATCTGCCTCCTTTGATAAAAACACTAGGTGGAAGCTGAAAGATAGGAAATGTGATTTCAGATGCTCAACTCAGTTCACTGACCAAAGAGGGAAAAATCTAGAAAGAAATCTGAAAAGCACAGTTGGCTTTTTTTTCCTGCTCTCTCTTTATCCCTTGGAGTTGCTCCATTATAATCAGGCTCCTTAAGTAAACGGCCAGTCTGAAGGACATAGATCTTGGTATTTTTTGTTCCGTGTGCAAAATGCACATACGTTCATATAAATGGTTTGGAATATGCACACACCCTTCATATATCTTACTCGACTACTATGACATGATTTCTCATGGATGCATAAGTTGGTGACTTAGGTCAACAATAAGGCTGTCTTTTTTAAAAAAACACCACAACAATGTTAAGTTTTTATTTTGCTAACCAATGTAAAGAAACAAAACTGTAAATTAAGAGAAAACTATAAAATGCATCTTGTGATGTATATTCATTTGAGATGAAAATTAAAAAAAATAGTATTACAGATAAATGCATTGTATTTTATTAAGCATTACTTCTTGCTCAGCAATTTGTACTGGAACTCCTTCTCCCATCTGTCCCTGGTTTTCGTCCATATGTGGAGCCTCAGTGTGTCCCTGATATTTGTCAATGTGTCAAAACTTTGGCACAAGGAGGAGGAAAATAGACCAAAAACTAGAATCTTCAGTCAGAACACACTGAAATCATGTGGATTGGATTCAAATCCCAGAGCCAGTCATACCTCTTCAGCTTTTGATTAGAAGTTAAACTCAAAACTGAAGGGCACATAGCTCTAAGGTTCACCGCAGCTTTAGCTAAAATGAGGACCAGAACCATAGACCTGCTTTGAAAGAAGCCGTACTTGACCCAAATGTGAAGAATTGACATAAGTCACCATTAACAAAAACAGCATCTAAATACAAAGATCAGGTCAGTTCATTCACACTGTGAGGACACCAGTTCAAAGTGGTACAAAACCCCATGGTTTTGACGTGCACGTCATGGCAATTTTGCTTTAACTAGGCACTGACTTTTCTAACTGGGGTCTATGTGCATAATGCTAGCTTTTCTTTTGAATGCTAGCCTTTCTTTACATCTGTTTGCATGTAGAAATTATGTTTCTACCTAGCAAAATACCCCGTAATATGCAGTTATCTGCTTTTGCCTCTGTCTGTTTACCTGTGGTTTTTGCCTGTGACTTTTATTTGTGGTGGGTTTGTAACTAATGAGTCAATACAAAAAACTGGTGCTTTATAAGCAACAGAGACACAGGGTGAGATGCCTGTGAGTCCCCGTACTCTACGTTAATGCCCAGAGCAAACCATTAAGGAAACATGGGAATTCTTTTAAAAACTGGGAGCAGAACTAAGCTGTAAAAACAACTAGTGATGTGTCTTTTGTGACTATGCATTTCCAGGCCACTGCCTTATCTGTTGGATGTTCTCCTTACAGTTGATTGAAAAAAGTAGGTGGGGTGTAATGGGAGAAAAATACTTTTAAAATGAGATTTCTAGCAATTTTTGGCTATGGATGAATCAGAAATACTAGTATAATAGGGATTTTTGTAGAATTTTGGGATGTTAGTTATAGGTCACAGAGAAATGTTTGAATAAACAAGTGAAAAGTTTGAATAAACAAATCAAATCCCCACCAGACATGAAATAACTGCATTTTCTGAAGTTCAAAACTGCTTGACAGTCATTGAGGTAACTTTGAAGTTACCTTTATATAAACTGAATTTGATTGTTCATTCCTAGCAATAAATGCCTGCAGCTCTGGAGATCCTCACAATGATAAGATAAAACTATTAGAATTGTGAGGATAAAATATAAATGAGTGTATATGAGAATCCTCTGCCTTTCCTTTATTCTTTCATGGACTTATTGGGACAGAACACTCTCCCATACACTCTGCAAATCCAAAGCCCGGACTGCTACAAGCATACTGCCACTGGCATACGAGCACTCATGTTGTTTTCTGTTGATCAGCAAAAATCTTTCTCTGGGCTCTCTTCTTGTCTGGTTTTTGAATAAGACAAATGTCCAAAAGTGATAAAGAACTTAAAAGATATTGTTTTGGTTCTTTGCTCGAAAAAATTTTCAAAGAAGAAAAGCTTTTGATCACTAAAGGATGCTGGGGCTCCTTTTGTTCCTAACAGGGTTATGTCATACTCTCCACTTGCTCTCTTTTCATTCTCTGACTCTTCATTTCTACCTGCTCAGAATATAACAGGAAAATAATTTCTGCTGTTCTTACAAATTCTGGAATTTTAATAATTCAGCCAAAGATTTTTCTTTTCTGACTGATTTTGCAGTATTTCCTCTCAGATTGTTATGACTTTAGCTTTTGGTCTTCAAAATACTGTTATTTCCTTGCCTGCTGTTTTTTTCCTAAGTTCCTTATGTTTCTAACTTGCAATGAATTACATACAATCTCTGCCTAGCCTCAGCTGAGTCACTTGAAATTTTACTATTTGGGTCTTTGCTGCTGATTAATATGTGAAAATTTTATTCCATTGGTGTGACTTACTTACAAAATTAACTAAGCCAACCTTGTGTTTAGTAAACTAGGAATGAGGCTATTACAAAGTGAGCGAGCATCTCTGAGAGTCTCATTTTAATAGAAATAAAATTCACATGCCCAAATACCTTGGAAAGTCTGAGGCATAAGCCTCAGCTTCCACCTATTGGTTATTCTCTTCTCAAATTGCTTGTCCTGGTTTCAGCTGGGATAGAGTTAATTTTCTTCCTAGTAGCTGGTACAGTGTTGTGTTTTGGATTCAGTATGAGAATAATGTTGATAACACACTGATGTTTTCAGTTGTTGCTAAGTAGTGTTTATACTAACTCAAGGGTTTTTCAGCTTCTCATGCCCAGCCAGCAAGAAGGCTGGAGGGGCACAAGGAGTTGGGAGGGGACACAGCCAGGACAGCTGACCCCAACTGGCCAACGGGGTATTCCATACCATGTGATGTCATGTCCAGTATATAAACTGGGGGGAAGGCTGGCTGGGCACTGCTGCTTGGGAACTGACTGGGCATCAGTTGGCGAGTGGTGAGCGATTGCACTGTGCATCACTTGTTTTGTATATTCTAATTCTTTTATTATTATTATTATTACCATTACTATTATTTTCTTCCTTTTCTGTCCCATTAAGCTGTCTTTATCTCAACCCATGAGTTTTACTTTTCTTTTTCTGATTCTCTCCCCCATCCCACGGGGTGGGGGGGAAGTGAGTGAGCAGCTGCGTGGTGCTTAGTTGCTGGCTGGGGTTAAACCACGACATCATGTACTGCAGGTCAAAAAAAGACTTGCTGAGAAAGAGAACAATCTTATCTTTGCTCCCTTCTGGGTCAGACAGAGTTTTAAGGGAAATAAGCTAGCTTAATGGGCACTTAACAACAGCCATTGTGGGTAGGGAACAATGGCAGGAGCCTGGTAGGATTATATTAAAGATTGTGGGAAGAGCCAAGCGGAAGATGTCAAATAGACAGGTTGTGTTGGACCTGGGAAACACTGAAGCAGGATTTTTGGGGCACTAAAGCCCGTCACCACACTGAAATGATGCGGATGCCTGTTGGTGAAAGAAGTTGGCATTTTCTGTCACGTAGGTGGAAAGTCATGGACTAGCGAGGGCAGGGACTGACTCTGCACATGGCAGGCTGGTTTCTTTGATCACCTAAATTGGTATCTCTAGTGCATAAACTTCTAAGTCATATCCACTTGATGATTTCTTTATTGAATCAAAACAAAGTACTGAATATGGGGCAAAATATTTCTCAGTGCCTAATACATAAATGTTCCTGATTTCCCCTGACACATGGATACCTACATTGAAATGCTGCTTTTTGGTCAAAGCCTGTTCCCAACTGTACATTCTTTTCCACGGGAAAGGGGGAAAACTGGAGACCAATCCACAAATTGTCATATATTTTCACAAACCCTGGAAGCTGTTACTTTCTTGCTGCTTATTATTTTGAAGAGTCTTGCCCACAGGAATCTGCTGTCTCTGATATAAAGTCAGAATGTCTGTATTTTGGGATTGCCTCAACAGTAACCCTAGCTACCTCCTGCTTCACTAGTCCTGTGCAGTCACTGCAATTGTGACTAGACTGGACAAGGTTAACCATAAACCTGACCTTGAGCAGATTTGTGCTTTACTTTCTTAAAACTTCACTGCCAGGAAAATTGCCTAGCAACTCTTGGGTGAAAATTGCAAACAGGAAATATATTAGATCTGGTCAGTTCTCTGTGTCAGAAAAAAAAAAAAGAAAAAAAAATTAGTTTGTTTTTTTTTTTACAGTTCAAACAATATAACTAATATTATGGCTGTGGACTAGTCTTGTGGGCTAAACATTTAGAAGTTGGCTTCAGATTAGCTGAGGGATAAACACGATTGTTTTGATGAAAAGAACACTTTGATCAAGCCAGTGCACAGAAGGTATAAACTGCAAAGACAAGCAGAGAGAATTGTGACTGAAGCTAATCAATCAATAAAGCATACGTTTGGGATGAAATAAACTAAGCAGAATTAGGAATAATAAAGTAAAGGTGTAATTTAATTGGAATAACATACCGATATTCTGGAATGGAAGGAGGTCAGTTTTCTTTCAAGGCCTCTGTAAGCTTGTGTTTCTACTATATAGTGGTTTATTTATTTTTTACTCCCTTCTAAGCGCTAGTCTCCTTTTGAACAGAGTTGCATCTTCTACTGCTGCCTTTTATAGTGTGTTCCACAAGTTAACCCTTTCAAAACACATCTTTTTTTCAGCCAGCCTCAGGGTACAACAAAACCTCAAAGCTATAGTGGAATTCTTCTAACCAGAAAGGCTTAAAACCTCTCTAACAACTTAGGAACAAGAAGCCTGACATTTCACTTATTAAAGTAGGGGGTGGGGAAAGGAATAATGATTTATGTTCCTTTTTTTTTTTCCAGTTTGTTAATATAATGCAATTTCTAGAATTGAATTAATTTCTGGCACTCCCCCCACTCTTGTATTCAACAATATCACAGCCAGACAATGACAGGAGGATAAAATAATCCAGATGTCTTCAGTTCATGCAGAAAAGAGTGAATGTTCTCTTTCACATTTTCAACTAACTGTATATAAATAGGATTTTCTTTAAAAATAATATCTGTGTGCTTTTTAGTTGAGGCTGTTTTTTAAAATCTGAAGATAAAGAGATGAGCTTTAACAATATCTTTAAGTATGCCAGTAAGTGGGTAGCACAGACATAAAGATCAGCATTTTTCTTCCCTTTTAATCAATACCCATACATTTCTCCAGACTTCTTGCAAACAAAATTATTTCCCTCTATTTATTGATGCATCTATTCTAATGCGTTTTACATGAAACAGCTCATGTCTTTCTTCTAGTGTTCCTCATTAGCATTAGTATCCAAAAAAGACAAAGCTGAGTGCGGAACTTAGTTGAAGCTTTTTTTTTTTTTCCCCCCCCAAGGGTTTGTTTGGTTGGTTTTGTTTGTTTGTTTGTTTTTCTTGTTTGCAGGTCTCAAAACGAGTGTTTGGTCTTCTCTGGTTGCCTTCAGAGAAGCAAGAGGCTCAAGGCCCCTCTCAGCTTGCTGTGGCCTCCTGTGCAGGGAGATGCTAATGAATGCAGTGCAGAGGTGCCTCTTTTGGCAGCACGGTAAGCCCATTTCTTGAATTTAGGCTGGAGCTGGGACTGGTGTTGCTGGTGTGTTTCTTTGTGCTCTTAGAAGCCGCCTTAGCCCAAATATTCTACTGATGTCTTCTCCATTGTGAGACGATTATGAACACTGCTCTGCAGATCAAAAGCAATTCTACGTGTCTACCTTATTTAGCACGTGAGCAACATATGAATTCGAGTATTTTGACTTATTCAACATATATGACACAGCACACCAACTAGCCAATATAGCAATCTGCTCTCATTGTTGTTCCTGGTGCACAGAACACTGTTCATCACACCCCTGGATCAGCAGTTGTTTATCAGCCTCTGTGGTGCTAGAAGGACTAGTGGGTTTTGCTGATTTATTACAGCTGTCTGAAGCAGCTCTCATAAGCACTTTTTCTATGTTCATGTGCATGTGTAAGAGAAGCAGGCATAGGAGGGAGAGGTGACTTTAGTCATCTTATGCCCATTCGTGGAGGAATGGGATATTTCCTGACAGCTCCTGTTACCGTCTGAATCAGGTTTATTCTTGCTGCTAGACTTGCAATATACTGTTTTATGCAGAAAACATATTGCTCTGCATTTCTAAACCAGGTTGCAGGTGTGATGTAAAATTCTCTTGGGGGCATTTTAAGGTAATAGTGTTTCTTTTTGTTGCAAGACTCACAGTGAAAAAATGGGTAATCATACCACAGGAATAGCTGCATTACAGAATTCCTTCATGACATTACACTCTACTGAGCTCCAAGTCATAACTTATATCACACCTAAAGTCGTTAAGTGTAGAGACAAATTGCTTCATAGAGGCAAATCTTTTGTTACTGGATTTTTTGTCTTTCATGCTAGTATTCTCCTTGCCATATGTGGTCTGTGGAATAATATCTAGGATTGCTATGTGAAAATGATTCAGTTGGCTTGGTTCGAGAAACCTCCACTCTCATCTGTTGTAACCAAATTTCTGAAGTAAATTATAGCCCTGTGGAGCTACAAGTGGAGAAAACAGCAGCCTTCAGATGACATTTTGATAGTTAAAGGGCCTATTGCTGTTGTATTACTTGCACCACTGATTATTTCTGTTTCTTTATTTACAACTATAAAATTGTTAGCTTTGCAAAGGAGAACCTGCCTCAGGTGGAAAATAATGATTCTTAGTTAAGGCTGGACCCAGAGGGAGTGAGAATTTCTCAGAGGAAACATAACCACATTTTGTGCTGTACTTCAGTGCCCCACAGATCCAATCTAGCATGCAGACAAATGGAGCTAAATACAGTGCTTAAATGTGCATATTAAACCCTTGCCAGAAGCTACAGTTATTAAATAATACCAGGATCTCCCCCAGTCTTCTACTAAAACAGTTGGAGCTGACTGCCAGGCTCATGTTTTCTGGGCAGATTATTTCAATCCTTTGGGAAAAGGAGAGCCACTCTAAGAAGTTAATACCTCTGGGGCAGTATATTGGAAAGCTTCATTTGATCTTCTCTGACATATATGACAGTATCTCATTTTCAAGCTGAAAAAGTCCCATCCATGGGTTATGCCACCACCAACATGCATAAATAAGGCTCCAAGTAGAAAAGGGAGTGATGGGATATTGGAATGAGTGGCAAATGTTATCTGAAGCTCTTATTAGAATCCCACTATTAAAAAACACGCTGACAAAGCTGTCTGGGATAACTGCGGTATGTTGCTGGCTTATTCGTGCTGTTTGGCTGAGTGGATGGTAGTTGTCAGCACAGGGATGGTGTCAGTAATCAGAGAGTACTAGTGTTTTAAACCTCGCTGGCCAGCTCTGTAAAAGGACAGCTCACTGACACCATAGTCCTCTCCGTCGATTAACCATGTCTCACAATTCATCAGTGTGAATGGCTGAATGGCACTAATTTTGTTGTGGTCAAATGTATGGAAAATAAACAGTGTCCTCCAAGAACCCCTGAGCAAGTTGTTGTATAAGCCTAGTGATAGACAAAAAAAAAGGATGGAGATGTAGAAAGAAAGAAGCTCCTTCCACAGTCCATATCAGCTGTTAAGAGGCTTTATTAAAAATTGTTGCAGATCTCCTCTGGGTGCTAGAGCTATGCTAGAGAATGGCTGCTGCACAATAAGTTAGGCAAATTGAGATACAGAGGCAGATGGGGGCAATTTCTTGCAAATCCTTGACTGTCTTGGACATCTGGTCCTCCTGGAGAAGGATATTCCACACATGTTTTTTATCAGTGAGACAGAATTGCTGGACTAGACTGTTGATTCCAATTACAACACTGTGTTTGAAAAAGCCTTTAAAAGCAGCACCTACTTCTCCCTGTTTCTTCAGCTCTCTAAATCTTTCTGATACTGTTGGCTCTGAAATAGGTTGAATGGGACAATGGGAAATAGCATTTCAAAATCCTTCGTTGTGCAAGGTTTTCTGTGCTTTATTTATTTATTTTTTTTTTTCCTTCCTACTGCAATAAACAGCTATGTGATTCTGCCCTCTTGGCAGTGCAATAGCTGATTCAAACTGAAATGAGAAAAATGGGACCATTAGGGCAAAAGTCAACAAACATTTGCAATCCATGATGCAGCGTTCTTATCAGTAGTGGGGACGAGATATTCCTGGCCTATTCTTCACTGAAACAAATACAGTTCCAAGATGGACATTGTTTCTAAGGGCTGGTGTTTTTTGCTAATCCTTAATCCATAGAAAGGTCCCTGTTTCTAGGATCAACACTGTTTTCTTACCTTTCCTTGAGCAGTATCAAAAGAAATTTCTGTGTTTAAAGACTGGAAATTGGGTTTTTTTCCAGCTCTGTTATGGCCTCTTGGACTTTGGGAAAACCATTTTTCCTCAGTTATCCCTTTGTGAAATAGAAGCAATAGTACATCTGCTTTCCATGCCTCTTGGGAGACTTGATTGATGACTATAATGGGCTTGTAGTTTCTCAACTGGAAGGCAAGGAAGAACAGCAGTGTAGTACAGTGGTACCAGTTCAGGGGTCAGTGAGTAACCTCTTCTTCCAGAGTGAAGGACAGATCAACTGCTATAACTTAGACCTTATCTGACTAGTATGCTCCCTGTATGCTGATTTAAACTGTGCAGGCCTATCTTCATTAGAAAAGAGCATAATTTACAACTGTTCATGACAAAATTCTCTCTGTAGAACAGATTTTAAAAAGTACTAAACATCACTGGCTTTCAGTTTCTCCCTGGGAAGGGGAGGGTTGACAGAGCTACTGATATGAACTGGCAAAGCTCCACTAGAGCCAATGGTGCAAGGGGAAATGCGGTGAAACTTGGCCCAAAGCTTTCAAGGCTTGTATGTCAAAATCAAGTCAGAAAGAGAGAATTAGAAAAACTTATTTAAAAAAAAAGAATGAAAAGACCCCCAAAAAGCTACATGCCTGTATTTGATAATATTAGTACACAGTTACATTGTTCACATAATAACAAATCAATGAAAGGAACATTAAATATTTTAAAAAATGAATAATGTAGTAACATAGCATGTAGCTTTAAAGTGTATTGACCTGGATATATCAAGCCTAAGCAATCATTTCTTGGCTCTTGTGAGATCATTGCTTGACTCTGAAATTAGAATCATTTCATGAGTGTGTGGAAACAAGAATGAGGTCACCTCCATCTTAATTAGAAAAGGATAGATCAAATATCCAAGGCATACTTTCTTGTTTGCTGTTGACTGACTTAGATTGGTGTGATATAGTCCTGGGTCAGCTTTTTATGATAGCCTATTTGCTGCCATATGTATTGTACTTCTTTTTGCCTTTCTTTCTGATGGTAATATAGGGTTAATCATGCTTAAAAAACTGTTACATTCATTCTGTTTCTATCTGAAAAAAAGGAACAAGGTGAGCAAAACATTCAGATGAGTAACATTTAATGCAGTCTTTATATAAGCCAGAGGTCTCAATAAAATTTTAAATCCTTTTAGTCAGCTATTCTTCTAATTACTTTTTATTTCTCCTCTGCTGGAAGAGCTTTCAGGCTGTGTACAATGAACATGTGGGTCTTTATTTCACATTAATGTGTTCAATAAAATGATACAGTTGAGTAATATGGATCACAAATTAATTTATATAAACATTGATTGTTTCAGAGTGCTGGGGAACTTCTTTGTCTCAGTCTGTATGACTGCATTTCAGTAATCCTGAAATATACTCAGGTTTTGTGACCATTTTTTTTTTCATTTTTAAAAACCCTGATATGGAAGACATTGATTGACAATTGGTTCTGCAGTGTTCCTCCTTCCTAGACTAATGAAATAATAGCCTCAAAATGAGATACGTGACTGCTATCTTTCCTGTTTTGTTCACCGAGTGCCTGAGTCAGTACTCTGAAATCTGGTGATGATCTTTCAGTGACAACGGTATTGTATGAGTAATTTTGGGGTTAAAAAAAGTGTAGAAATACTTCTAAATTCACAAAAAAAAGAGAGTATTCTTTATATTAAGCATGAGGCTGGGTCTTTGCACTTTGATGCTTGTTATGAACCCATAAGACATACTGAACTGTCGTGCCTCTGTATCACCCTGTCGTGGTTTAACCCCAGCCAGCAACTAAGCACCACGCAGCCGCTCACTCACTCCCCCCCACCCAGTGGGATGGGGGAGAAAATCAGGAAAAGAAGGAATACTCGTGGGTTGAGATAAGAACTGTTTAATAGAACAGAAAAAAGAGGAAACTAATAATGATAATGATAACGCTAATAAAATGACAATAGTAATAATAAAAGGATTGGAATGTACAAATGATGCGCAGGGCAATTGCTCACCACCCGCCGACTGACACCCAGTTAGTCCCCAGGCGGTGATCCCCCTGCCCCCACTCCCCCCAGTTTGTATACTGGGCATGACGTCACATGGTATGGAATACCCCTTTGGCCACTTTGGGTCAGCTGCCCTGGCTGTGTCCTGTGCCAACTTCTTGTGCCCCTCCAGTTTTCTCGCTGGCTGGGCATCAGAAGCTGAAAAATCCTTGACTTTAGACTAAACACTACTGAGCAACAACTGAAAACATCAGTGTTATCAACATTATTCTCATACCTAACTCAAAAACATAGCACTGTACCAGCTACTAGGAAGACAAATAACTCTATCCCAACTGAAACCAGGACACACCCTAAAATATAAAGTAAAGTGAGACCAAAAAGCTGTGGCTTCAATTTTGCCATTGATGTCAGTGTGGCCAGGGTTTCTTGATGATTACTGATCAGTGGAATCTGAGTTGTACTTAGATTGGCACTTGGGTCATCTGTCTTCAAAGATATGCGCACATCTGGGTTTTCAGCTTTATTTAGAGATGGTCATTAGAAACCTTAATCCTAGGCCACAGAACTTGCAACTCTACCAGAATATTCAGCCCCCGAGTTTCCAAGTGTTGTATATTAGTCTGACAATAGGCCAACATTGAAATTTAGTAGTCTATGCAGAGCTATGATGAGAGCACAACAACTATTTGGATCCAGAATCATAGGCAGGCTCATCTCCCTAATAACAATAATTCAATATGGTCACTGTCTCTGTTAAGCTAGAGCCCAGTCAGACAGTCAGTTAAAAAAATTTCCTGCTGCATGGAAAATATACTGTATGATAGCAAGACCCTTATCACCCATAAGCAGTAATTCTACCAGGTGAGGTATTGTGAGAGGAAATCTTGCAGGTGCTCGGGTAAGCTTCTCTTGGCTGGGAGCTGCTCTAACCTTTTGTTGCTGAATGCTGTATCAGCCAACCCGCTTAGATTTATCCAAGTGCACATGAAGTTGCTTATAAATCCAGCAGGCGACACTTCCAGTATGCTTCCCGGTGTTTGTGATTTTTAATGCTCACAGGTATAAGACAAAAAGAGCAGAAGGCTCAGATGGAATCTTAGTTATGCAGGTAACACTAAACTGTTTAAAAATGGGTGTCTTGAAGAGGAGAACAAATATATTTCATGTTATGCATTTACACCAATAGAGAGCTTGATTTTAGTGAATGGCCGGGACGAGCACCTCTTTGTGAAGCACGCTCTGAGTTCTCACCAAGCTGGGTATCTGCACCTTACAGTTAGAAACACAGAAAGGCAGCAGTAAGTAAACTCTGCGAATGGCTGCAGGCTGGATAGCAGATAGATGAGAGGGAAAAAATCTGAACCCAGTCTTTGGAAGTGTGGATTTTTGCTTTGGAATATGCTGCATCAGGTCCATCACTAATTAGTTCCTGTGGGAAATATGGAAGTTGACTGGGAGGAAGATACCTGTAACAATAAGGGAGCTGCTTTGGTGGGTTTTTTTGTTGTTTTTTGGGGGGGTGGGGGTGGCGAGGGAGGCATTGCCTTGAGTGTGGGTGCACAGATCTTATATGATTTGTGTGAGTAGATTCCATGTTGTGTTTCTCTCATTTAAATGGCATAAAATGGCAAGACTCATAGGGCATAAGTATGAAGAGAAAATGAAAGCTTTTATATAGCTTTCTGGGAACATAAATTGCCCTGAAATGGAGTTTAATATTTGATTCAGACATGCAGTCACTTGGAATAGTAAACTGGATTGCAGAAATGTACTTAAGAATCTTACAGGCTGGAGGGATGTCTTAGGAAAGTGTTGAAACATAAATCAGGTAGAGAATGATTCTAGGAAAGGGAGATCTGGGCTGAGCAAATCTAAACTTGCACAAACCTGTCAAAAATATGTTTTATTGTCCCATGTATTATCCTCCTATGATTAATGTGAATTGGAAATACGTTATGGTGTGTGATATGTATGCATGCTGCAAATCCATTAAGAACAAGCCTTATATGATTTACTTGTATTAATGTCATATTAAATGCTAAAAATAGAGTTGATGTTAAAGTGCAGGTGCAATCCAATAAAAACAAGGACAATTTGAGTTAGGACAGCCTTACATCAATTTTACTCACTCCCAGCAGATTAGTAACGTAGAACCTACACTGTGAACAGCCCTAGGTGTAGCAGCCTGTTTTTCAAGTGTGCACCCAGAGTAGGAACACTTTGGTATGGCAAAGTTTTCAGAGGCTTTAGCTTCTTGCAAATACACATTCAGAAATTAAATCACATTTCCCCCCTTCTTTCTTTCTCTTGTTTAATCCATGTATTTATGCAGACCACAACACAGATTTGAAACACTGGATTTTTAAAGCTGGCTTGAAACCCTTCTAAAATATGTCTTAACAGTTGAGCATGTAAAATCACTTGTTTATGCAACATGTACCGCATTCCCAAAGGATCAAGCCTATGCTTTCATACTGAGCCTTCTTTTTAGATAACCAGCAAAACAAGGCAAAAGAAAAAGGCTGTTCCGAAAGCATCATGCAAATACTGATGAATTTGTTCTCACAAATCCCCTGAGAAGTATTACTGTCATTTCAGGCATTATATTAAAGTCATATATGGGCCACACTGTATTTTTAAAGCTCCTTTTGGGTGGGATCTGACAAAATCTGTGCAGCGACTACTTTTTGTGTAATGATCCTTGTTCATTTTAAAAGTCATTTTTTTGTTCCTGTGATAGAGGAAAATGACCTTTTTTTCTGTGAATCCTGGAGACAGAATCAAATCTGTTGAAGGACTATATGAAAGTCTCAACTAAAAGAGAAGCTAGAAAAAGAGGGTATTAAATTAGCTGATAGCTGCACAAGGAGTACAGGCTGTAATACAACAAATTAAAAAGGTTTGTGCTTAAGCCAAAATGTAAAATCATTACTAAGCACTTTTGCTAAGCAGTTTAATTTATGAGGGAACATAACTTTGCAAAGCCACTACTCTGTAAGACTCAAAATATGACAGCAGTTTTAGAATGAACAAAAGAGGTACTAAACCGGTAAATCCCCAGCCCAAAATACTCTGAATCCCACAGCAACATGGTTCTAGTGTGGCATCTCTGTGACTTGTAGTGTATGATTATAATCCTTTGGAATAAATTGACATTGACTGCTGTAACATCTTAAAGCTATTCAGGCAGCACATACGAATTGAGAAACTAAATTACAGCCTGTGTCCAAGATTTCACCCAATATATTTTTTTAAGTGAAGTATCTCCTTGGAGATAGTGAATTCAATTCTTTTCGGACAAGATTTAGGGGCACATTGAAAAGATTGAACCTTTTTCTTTGAAAATAATTCAGATTATCTATAGGATCTATCTGTGGCAGCTCAGACACTATAAACACCTTTAAATTGGACCTGGATATCTTTTTAGCTCAAGTGTGCTAGATGTAGGAGTTGCTCACTGAAGTTTTATGGGCAGAAGGTCAGCCTAAATGACAATAATAACCCGTGAGGTGTATTAGAGAGCAATGCAGGTCCCTAAAAGTAGGGCCTAATGCCATTTTAGATGCCTTTAGATGTCTTGTCCAGCCTCTGGCTGCCTGGTCATGAGGGTAAGGACTCCGGTGCTTTATCTGCCAGATCTATACAAGTGTCTTAGATACTCAATGCCACACAAGTGGCATTAGATGCCTGTGTTTCGGCTGCTGAATACCAACCTTAGATGAGCAGGTTTCTACAGGGTTGAGGCCACTCTGCAAAAAGGCAGTCACGGTATTGAACTATGGGCAAAAATATTGGTGAGCTTCAGGTACTACTCGCCGTCAGGCACCAAGCATGCTTGCTGCAGATGCTGTTGGGTCGCTGTGATTTTGCTATTCAGTATATGTTCATGTATTCAGTTACTTGTAGCAAACTCTTAATTATCAATGGTGGCTTTATATGGGATATGTCTTATTTGGCCCATATATGGAGTACCCATTCAAATCTGACAGGAGCAGCACTGGAGGTGAGAGGGAGGTGGAGAGTTGGCTGTGGTCTGCTTTCCTGACTGTGAAAGTGCCATTTCTGAATGCAGCCAGTATGTCCACAGAGCTCTGAGTCACATCGTTCGCCATCGCCTGCGGAAAGGTGTTCGTTTCTTAGGCCGTAATACACTTTCTACCTGAACTTATGATAAAAGAGGTCTTGGTATAGTGAATTCCTCGTATACTGAAATCATGGTATTCCAATGACACAAAACCACTCAAGATTTGGAATATTTCAAAGGAGAGGACTAATAAATTGTTGTAGTTTAATGAAAGCAAAGGAAAAGCTGAGAGTAAAAAAAAAAAATTCCAAAAAAGAACACACCAAAACACAATAATCTTGTATCAAAAGAGAAACAAACAGCTCAGGAACGAGTTTACATTAGTTTTATTCATGCAGTAATGCTTCGTAATGTCCCGAGGCCACTTGCATGCATCTTGCCCTGAAACTGATGACTAAGGCTTTCAGAGTCTCTCAGGCAGTAATACATTTGTAACTTCAAATTTAAGGAAAGCTTCTGCTGACCGCATTTGTACAGAGTCAATTTGGCGTTTGCCACTGCCGACAAGAAGGCTGTTTACTTACTACCTCTCAGGAATAACCAAGGTCTTTGGCTGCTAAACGTCACACGCTCCTGTTGTGCAAAAGAATAACGTGCGTGTTGCGGTTTGACCAACTAGAAAATTTCTGACTGGCTATTTCTGCCAGGCAGCCTCTCCACTACTCTAGCGCAAAAAGGGCTTGTCCTGGATGTAACTAACTGGTGTATTATGGCTTCAAGCAGCAGGGAACTCTTTCCCCTCTTACAAACACAGCAAACCCAAACTTACAGCAGAGAGGGTGCAAACCAGAGCCATGCTCTGCCAAACCACCATTGCTGTAAAGTCCAGCTTGTTATATAAATGGCAGTAAACACCGGGCTGCTCCAACCGTCTTTGAGGCTGTTTTGGGTTTGTGTGGTGGGTTTTGGTAGCAGAGGAGGCAGCTACAGCGGCAGCTCCTGAGAGAAGCTGCTAGAAGCTTCCCGGCCTCCAAGTTGGACCTGCCTCTGGCCAAGGCCGAGCCCATCAGCGATGGCGGTAGCGCCTGTGGGAGAACATGAGAGGGGGAACCCGCAGTGAGTGAGGGGAGTGGGATGTGAGAAGAACACCGCTGTGGGTTCGAGGGGAGGAGGTTGATGTCCCTGCAGCCCACGGTGAGGCGGCAGGCTGTCCCCCCCCAGCCCATGGAGGGGAGCAGATGCCCACCTGCAGCCCAGGGAGAGAGGAGCCCACGCTGGAGCAGGTGGATGCCCTCCAAGATGGCCACCGCTCCCTGGGAAAGCCCGCACTGGAGCAGGCTGTCCCTGAAGGACTGCAGCCCATGGAAAGGACCCATGCTGGAGAAGCTCATGGAGGACCGTCTCCCATGGGAGGGACCCTACGGTGGAGCAGAGGATAAGCGAGGAGTCCTCCCCCTGAGGAGGAAGGAGCAGCAGAGACAAGGTGTGACAGACTGACCCCAACCACCATTCCCTGTCCCCCTGCGCCGCTGAGGGGAGGAGGGAGAGAAAATGGGGAGTGAAGCTGTACCTGGGAAGAAGGGAGGGGTGGGGAGAAGGTGTTCTAAGGTTTGGTTTTACTTCCCATTATCCTTGTTTTGATTTGCTTTGTAGTAAATTAAGTTGATTTTGTTTCTTCCCCAAGTTGAGCCTGTCTTTTGCCCTTGACCATGAGTGGTGAGTGATCCCTCCCTGTCCTCTTGACCCACGAGCATTTCTTTATATTTTCTCCTCCCCATCCCACCAGGGCCAGGGCGGGGAGTGAGCGAGCGGCCGCGTGGTGCTGTTGCCGGCTGGGCTGAAACCACCACAGAGGCTGTGCTAGTTCAGGACCCAGCTACAGACAACCCTTCCCTTTCCCACCCCTTTGGTCACCGAGGAGAGCCAGGCTGAGGATTGATCTGTCTTTGTTTGGGCACATACACAGTTGAAATTAATGTTTGTTTGGAAATAACATGCAGTTTTTAACTGAAACATACTGCTTAAAATACAGAAAGCTTACTGTGTGCAGGAAAGCCGCTGGGGAATGGGGTCTGGTTTTCGGTTTGGAAAGGAACAAGTGAGCTGCCCTGCTCTGATCACATCCTTTAACCAGAAAGTGCGGGAGTGTGCTTCTCCCTCTCCCTCTCCCTCCTCTGTATTATATTTTTATTTTATTTTATTTTATTCCAATTCTAACAGGGTGTTAACTGATCTGATTCACCCACACTGCTGGACTCTGCTTCAGGTCACAAGTGGGCCACAGGATTTTTGGGAGCACTTCTCATACAGTTGGGGGCGTTCCAAAATCATCCTGTGCCAAGTGGAAAATGAAGCTGTCATCAGTCCAGGGTCAGCTCAGCATAAGGGCAGAGGAGCTCCTTCCTCTAGCTTTATTTCCTTTTAGTCTGTGGTCCATTTTTATTGCTGGAGAATGTTTTCAAGGGTAGTGAAACCCTTATGCAGCACCTCTTGGCTTTGGATCTCAAATCTATAAAGGAAACTTCTTATATTTGTGTGCTTGGCTTGAATTTAGTCCTCCAAGGGAAAGACAGTTATTAACTTCTTGGTGGTGATTTCACCTACACAAATTCTCTTGTGTTCATAGAGCTTTTATAGCAGAATATTAGTGATATAAGCCTCCAGCTAATGTGGGGCTATGTTGGGAGATCCAGCCTTTAACTAAAGAGCTGTTGTTCAAAGCTGCCTTAGTCTTCCTTGCTTTTATTTTATTCAAAGACCACATTGGAGTAGGATGTGGTAGTCACTAGTCAGACATCAATTGTGTTGCCTTTATTTTCTAATTAGTAGTCCAGCTGTGCAAATAATTGACTTTTGGGGTTTTGTTTTGCTGGTTTAATCAAGGGTGTGGGGGACTGTTCCAGGTTAAACATTTGGTTTCATTTTAATTTGTTGTTGAATAAAAAGTAAAATGTTTTAAAAACATTTTGAGACTAGAATCTTAATATTCTGTTTTGAAAATCTTGAAATGAAATGTTTTGGCTTTTAGAGGATGTTTTTGGCTGTGAGAATCTGATGAGCTTGATGTGTATTTGTGATAAGTTTGGGTAATCCAAATTTATATTTTGTTGGCAGGCAACAGCCAGCTGAAATGCCTTCTTCAGCTCTAATTGCTATTTTACATTGTACAATATATTCACACAAATCCATTGCCCATTGTCCTCTCTAAGAAATTGTATCAAATTTATACCTGCAACAGAACGTTTGTTAAAGCTTTAGTCCCCCCTGCCCTCCTTTTTTTTTGGTTGAACTATTTGAAAATACATCTGCTAATATTTTTCAGGTTGGTACTAAAGCTGAAACAGCTGGCTAGAAACACCCTGCTTGTTTTCATGTTCATCCCTGCACTCTGTTACACAAGGCAGCTTGAGCAGCCAGTAGCTGAAAACCCGACCACTTGCTGAGATCCATCTTTCATTTATTTTATCTCCTTGCCCGCGTTTACGTCTGGTGACGCGCTAGGCTGAAGAAAGAAAGTTGAGAAGGTCAGTCTATTGTGTTGCCTCTGGAGCCTGTGTTTTTGCCCTTCCTGAGTCTGTTTATTCTCTGAATCATTTGACATGCTGCACGTTCTGCTCTGACCTTCAGCCTATTGCTGACTTCATTGCCTCGCCTGAAGGCCGTGATTCTGCAATACAAGAAACAAACTCTAGGCTGTCTCATCCCGGATTGAAATCCCCACAACTCAAAGTTTTGGTCCAGTTTAATCTCACGTTGCTGAATCAAAGTTGCTCAAAAAAATTTTCCTGCTGATCTGCATTCTGGCAAACTTCTTGGTCCTCTTGCCTTGTGCCCCTACCAGCACCTGATTAAACCTCAACCAGTTACTGCAGAGGAAAAATCTGACAAGGCAGGCAGCTATGGCTGTGGTCAGTTCTGCTCAGAGCTGAACCTGGTAAAGATGGGCACAGCCCACTGCCCCCCTGGGTTGCACATCAAGCCCCAGCTGAACTGTTACCTCCATTCCCTTTTCCCTCCCAAACAGCATAGTCTCCTTAGAAAAATTCCAGTGAACGTACAATATGACTGTGGAGGCTGAGCATTGTAGCCAAGGTTATGTGTATTGACATAGCCCTTTAAGGTTTTTTGGGGATCTCTTTCAGATGTTACATTCGATATCAGAGGTCTGGAGTAGAGAAATGAATGTTGCTGGCAGATAGATGAAACAAATCACCTCCCTACCCTGTATATCTTGATTTACTAATTCTTAGAAATGAAACAGCACCGTTTCATAATAGCCTAAAATGCTGTGCTAACGCTACTGTAGAAAGCTTAGAAAACTGTTGTATGGAGTTTTTATTGTAGAATGATTTTTTTTTTTTTTTTAATGGGGCAACCCTGTGAAGCAAGCATTTCCACACAACAGGTGGAAAAAAGAAAAACTCTCCCTGTTCATTATCTGGCCCAATTTGCACTTGCATGAAAAGCCTTTACTAGAGTTAGACACCTTAGTCTTTTACATTGGGTAGATTTTGTTCACTCCTGTGTTTTTTTTGCATAGTAATGTGTGTTTCAATAGTGCCTACTCTCTGTAATTACTGTGTGGGAGTTGGCTCTGCTAGATATTACACAGAAAAACCCCAAAGATACTCTTCATGTGCCTTCTGAAAACTGGGAAAAGTGGCAAGGATCGAATGATAACCCCAGGCGCCTATTCTATGCGATCAGTCTTATAGCCTGAAGACTGCATTGAATTATGCGGTGCCTTATTATGATAAGTGAAATAAATGTATCTGAAAGGGAAAAGAAGTATAAAGATGTTGAAACCAGAAATATTTGTAAATGGACAAGTGCTATTTTCTCACAAATCTTTTCTGTCCTAGGATCGTAGGGCTGTTTTTTCATCTACCAAAGGGCACCTGCAAAAATGTAAGCCAATATTTAAAAGAAATACTTAGAAGAACATTAGCAAGCAGAGCAAATAAATCATGTTGTCTTTCGATTCCCAACCAGGCTTTAATTTTGCACATATATGTCATACTTTGCTATGTATTCCTTTTATATTTCCAACTGGAAATGAACCTAAATGCCACAGGCTTCTAGTAAGTGTGTGGGATTTCAGGCTTGCTAGAATCTGGACGTTCGGGACCCTCTCCTTGCAGGTTTGCTTGTTCCTGTGCCATGCTCCATGCGCTGCTCCTGAGGTGCCTCTCCTCTGATGCAGAGAGTAAGTGGTGTGGGAATCCGCCTGAACTCGTGCCATTTTTATTACGGGGTAGAGAGAGCTTCTCCCCAGGCAGCTGGCAGGAGGAGTGCTGTGGCAGTGCCATCTGTTTCAGCCCTGCCTGCTAGAATTCTCCCCTTGCTTGATGTGCCGTCACTGTCTAATCAAGACATGGAAGTGGTTAATGTTAGAGGGGCTGTCATGAAAAATACTCTTTCTAGCCTGAAGAGCTGTCAGAAGCTGTAGCCATGACTATTCTTCAGCTGCTGGCCCTCTTGGTGTTTTTTTCCACACCTCCTTTTTGAAAGACTTTGTTGTCTTGCTGATCTATGAACCACTGTGTGTAACTAGAGATCCATACGCTCAGAGAAACTGTTATGTGACACTTTAGATAGACCCTGAAAGCATAAGATAATCTCTTCTTAATTTTTTTAAGCCTTGTAACAGCTTCCTGAGGTATACACAGGAACTGATTACCTCATGCAAGGCAAATGTGAAATCCCTCCCCCCATCTCCCATAAATAATTTTCCACACAACTGTAGACACCGACATAGTTATCTGTGGGCCACAAAGGCTGAGGTCTTTGGCAGCAGCAGCGAGGAGTGAAAAACTGGAGAAAAAAAAAGATGCAAAGTTCCTTTCTATCTCTTCCCCAGTTTACAGGGACTCCTCTGGCTGCAGGCCACTGAAGGATGCCGAGTATGCCCTCCACGCAATTTGATTTTTCATATAAGTGAACTACAAACAGTCACATTTGGGCACATGGTAAATTCATTATCTTACTGTCTTCTCCAGGTTATAGGGGCCCCAGTTTGTGTATTTGACAGCTAGTTTAATCAAGAAGTGTGCTACAGAAAAGCTTACCAGGGAGAGTAGAAAGGTGTAAGCCAGGGGATTCCTTTGGCCTTTGGGATAGGAAACAGACTACATGGCAAAGTAGGGATGGTTGTCTAGGCATCCTTATACCAAATAACCTGGATGTGGGGTTGAAAGTCAGCCTTTCCAACAGACCGGTTCTTTGGACTTTCTGCCAGGACGTGAGAAGATGGTATCACCTGCAAAATCAACAACACTGATGAGGAATGTGTTTTTTGCAGCCTCACATCCTGAAAAAATCAGAATATATTCATTATTGGGAGTGCAGTAGCTGTGAATTCTTATTACATTAATGACTTAAGATAATATGTCTCCAGTTGAGCTTATTGCCGAACAACTTAGGTGGGATCTTCTGTGTGACAGTGTAGCATAACGTGATATGAGCATGGCAAGGTGGCTGCCATTGGCTAGTCACTGCTTTATAATCACTAGCAACCATCAGGTGAAAAATACAAATTTAAAAAATGTAGCTTCCTTTCTAAGGATTAAAACAAAGAGCATACCACTTGATCTACTGAAGTTTTGAAAAGAAAGTGGAAACTTTTTAAGCATAAGGTTTTAGTACTGTCAGAACCTCATCACATCCTTTTCACAACATTAAGCCTTTTCCCAAGATGCCAAGTGGGACACCATCTGAGATAAAATTCACTAGTTTGCTGTACCCCTTCTGACTTTCTAGAAAAACGCCAGCAATGAACCAAACGAACACAAGGGGTTTTTTTTGTTTTGGTTTTTTTTTTTTTTTTAACTGTCTTGCTGACCTGCCTGCAACTCTTGTTTTCAACTTTTTACTGTTGCAACCTTAAATGTAGACTTCCTGCAGCCTTTCATGGATCTGGGCAGCAGGTGGCCAGGAAGTCATCACTGAGTAACGGGAAACAGAAGGATTAGGAAACAGCCAAGGTCTACTCAGGCGTGATGTTAAAGGCAGCTACAAGTGCTCCCCAAAGTGAGAGGAACTTGTATCTCAGTGGGATCACCTGGACAATGTCATGGCAGTTAGAGTGCTGTGCAATTAGACTGAGTCACCAGGAAAGTGTATTCTGCAACTAGGGAAATCTTCGATAATCATCACATTTTACCAACGGTTATCTGCCAGTGAGCCATGCACGTTTGTCACAAGGCAGATCAAAGTGGAAAGGAGGGTACTCTATGGTGGTGGAGTAATCTGAGGATGCAGGATGAGGATTCTGAGAGCTGTTGCTACAGATTGCAGGTGTTAAATTTGATCAACTCTTGATGTCACAGGGTCATCATTATGAAATGCAGCAAACCAATTCTAATAACAATTTTCTTTTGTGCTTAACATCAATCCAATTGCAGCAGAAACCTTCTAGAGAAAAAGGTTTTGGTCCTTCTATGCTTCTGGTTTTTGTAAACAGAGTCACTTTTCTGTTGCTTTCAAGCTACTGTACCAAGTGGTTTGAGTATAGTTCAAAGTTGCTTGTGCGTAACATACTACTAAATGCCAGAGAGTTAAAAGCATTGTAGCATCATCTAGAGGCCAGACACAAACTACAGTGCATTGTTAGGCTTTGAGTTGAGTAAAGCACACAGATGGATGTTAAAAGATATGATTACAAGCAGGGCTTTCCAAAGAATATAAATACCAGAAAATAGATGTTTCACAATGAACTCCTTACCAGCAGTTACAGTGCATAAACACATATACCATGTATTAGTAGTTGTGTTTGGAGAAATTTGCATTTCCCCCCCCACATGTGTAAATAAATAATCAAAGGTGGTAGAATAATTTATAATCTGAGTTCCATCTATTTACAAATTTGATGGACAGCTGACAACTTGGGTGAAAAGACAAGTACATATGCCCTGTTGCGCAGTTGCAGCATGTGACAGATTCGATTTGTGTAGGAGCTATGTGACCCAAAATTCTCATTTTATTTAATATATGATGAATAAACTTCCTTGTTTCCATTTGCCAGTTGGAAACTTTGTCTTTTTCTGAATGTATTTAATAGCCAGAGTACAAATGGCCTGTTTGAGAGTTTTATGAGGAATGTCTTGCCAGCAAAGCGCAGAGGCTTGAGAAGTTTATCAGAAGCGTGTGCATATGTGTGGGCAGGAAAAGTGACTTCAACAAAAATGCCTGAAGGATTTAGGTGTTCAACTTCCACTGCCATGCAATGGGATTTGGAAGATTTTCCTGAGGCTCATTTGAAATTTGTTTAAAATAAAATTTTAAAGCCAGCCTCTCTTCATTCAAGTAATTGAGAGTGCCTTACAAATGTCAGAAAGTTATGTCATTTTCCACTTTGCAGAACTGGAAACTGAGTGGTTTGCTGATTTAGTCAAACTGATTTGCTCAAATTGATACAGTGAATGGGCAACGCTGAAAGTGAAGATAGTTCCCTTGTGTCTTATACCTGTGTACTGAGTGAGGCCTGCTGGCCCCTCTAAGAGAAAGGTTGATAGGGCTGACCAAATTAATTGTCTACAGATGTGTATGAGACTAGAAATACAGATGCAGGAGTACTGGACTGTTGTACAGATTTACTGCCCTTTAAAGCGAATGTTTCTTTCTGGGACATAATGTCTGGCTCAAAGCAGAAAATCTCATGAGAAGTCAACGCTGCAGATTGTTACATTGCACTGGCAATCTCCTGAGAAGATGGGCTTTTCCTTTTTCAGGCTGAACAAGCAAAATAGGCCAGTTGAGATAGCAACCAATGAGCAATTACCAGATACGAGGAACTAGGGAGAAAAGAGGCAGACTAGCTGAAGTACTCTCCCAAGCACTTTTTGCTTTGTGTGCTATTGTAATTTTGGTGAATACCTCTGACAGGGTCAGTGGCAGGGGAGGTTCTTCTGCCTAAACCTCAGCAGTCACTAGGCATGTCAGTGCAGGAATAGGGTTTGGGTTCTTTTGGAAGCCAAAGACCTGTCTCTGAAGTATTCTCCTCTCTAAATGCACAGTTTTCTTCAAAACAAATCTCATCAGCTGACACTGTGTCTGCATCTCCCCAAAATGCAAGGTCCTGGGTTCGGATTTCAGATGCAAAAACTTTTATTTGAGACTTATTTCCCAGCAGGGATCTGTGCTTATGCCTGTATGCACGTTTGTTGAGCAACAGAGATTGGGTTTGTATCTTGTGTGATGTTAGTTTGCCTAAAACTATCCTGTTCCAAGTATTAATACAAAATCTCTGAAAGCACTAGAATCCAGCAAAGTGAGATTATTAAACAAATAGCCATAGTTAAACTGAAGAGTTCGGAAGCCCGAGTTTATGAAAGATTAAGAGAATTGGAGCTTGTTACATATAATTACATCTATTTATAATTAAAATGATACATGCAAATCTTTAGATATTAATTTTTAATCAGGTGTGTAAATATATTAAATAAAAGCTTACTTAGGGTTCTTGTTTAACACGTGCTCTGTTTTGCTATATGTGGAGTGGCATTCAGAACAGTAAAAGCATGTGTTTATTTTAGAGAAGTTTCTCCATATGTAGTGTTAATATAAGAGTACCTTATAAAGAAAAATTAGAAGTAGAAATTAGATTCTAAAATTAACATTTCACTGATTTTATCCCATGTCTTTTTCTTTCCTTGAGACATTCCCTTGGAAAATTCCATAATTAACCCTTTGCCATTTCAAATTAGATTTTGTACTAAAAAGCACAATATTAAATTAGAACAATTAAAGTGATAAAGCTCATCCAATAACACTTCCTAGACTAAGAATAGTAAAAGAAAGATAATGCAGAGAAGCTAGGCAATTAAAAGTGTATATGCATTGGAAGTAAAGTAGTAAGAAGTACAGAGAGAACTGAAATAGCTGTTGCTGTTTCAAAAATACATGCATATAAATTATTACTTTCAAACTTTGGTGAGATCTATTGGTTTGAAATCGTTAACCCTCCAGTATGAAACCTCTATGTGGAAACAATAGGATGGTCCAATTTCATGTCCCATTTTGTACTTCCTCTATCACTTTTCTATTAGAGATGGACTGTGATTAGATTCTGGAGTAAAATTCAGATATTTGTCTGTGATGGCAGTTTGAGCCTGTTTTTATGATGGCCTTAATCCCACTGTGAAGCAATCAGCTTGACCTTCGTGGAAATTATTGATTTGTAGCTTAAATTTCTGCCTTGACAGTTTTGAGAAGATGGATGCAGGATTTTGGTCTCAGTGTTCAGATTTCTGTGAAGAAGGATGCTGAAAACCCATTGGCAATTGGTTTTAACCACAAACTTTACAATTGCCACTGTATGTTACTGAGATGAATGATAGTTTCGGAAGTGCCTGAAGCACTGCTCAGGTTCAAGGGTTTCTTCCTGTTGGTTCCCTCTTGTGGGTTTCCTCATTAGCAGCTCCATGAATGAGTCATTAGCAGAGTCTAAAAATTTGGTCTCGGCACCAGGCCCTGATGTGACTTTTCCTCAATCTACACAGGCATTGTTGAAGTCTCCTAATATTATTGTTTCCTGCCACTCCAATTTATCTTATATCTATCAAAGTCAGTAACGTCAGCCTAGTGGATGGTCAGAAGGCTACTCACCTATTCGGAGCTAAAAGTGAGATGAAAAATACAATGATGTGCAAATATTTTCATTGTTTTAAAAATAAATGAGGAAAGGAAAGAAGCACGCACATTCACGCACAAGCACATGTGTATGTATATATCCATACATGCCCACACATGTACAAAGTAAATCACAAGGTTATACATTCTGTACCTAACAGTGCAGCTTTCGTAGGCGTACGGTACTGGGGTACATTCTTAGAAAAGAACTGACTTCACGTTCAGTGAATGTGACTTCACTGAAAATTGCTTCTCTTTCAGAAAAGAGACTCTAATCAGCTGGTGTCTTTACTTAGTCTTTTCTGATTTTATTTTAAAATATCAGCTCCAGAAATTGTCATTGGGTACGATGTAACACATTGCTGATACAAGCAAGTACTACCAGACCCAAGGACACTAGCCTTCCAGAATAGAAACACAGTGTAAACTCTCTGTCCCAGTTCCTGCTGGCTTAACTGACTATAACACTTTTATTTGCCTACTCTAATATTTTTGGCCATCTCATTTTTGAATTCTATGGAATCTTTCTTCTCTACCATCTCCTAGGGTGTTTCTTTTTGCAGAAATTACATTCCTTAGTTTTACCACTTCAAATCCTACATCAGTTTAGCTAGACTGAGACTTCCTGGAAACTTGAATAATACTGGGAGGTCCTTGAATAGGTATGTATTTGTGGTGATTTTTTTTTTTTTTTTTTTTTTTAATATTAGTGTAAAAGGTAGCTCTGAAACATTATTTAGGACCTCATTACCCAACAGGGTAGAACTGTAGAACATGTAAATATATATGTTAGTTAAGAACAAACTTTCCAATGTTGTTAAAACAATTAGATTAATATAGAACAACTGTAACATTGATGTGTTGAATGGCATTGATTCAAAAATGTTGTGCCAGACCTTAGATGGTTATAAATAATATTCCCTTCTATACACACACACATACACAGAAAAAAAAAAAAATAGAAGCGGTTCCAATCATTGGAGTATTTGGTTAAACAGCACAGACATATGCTACTGTACTTAGGGTGTTCAAAACTCAAAGGACATATAAAACATTTTCTAGTCTTGGGAACATTTTCAGAAAAAACTGAATTACTTCAAATTGAGAGTGTAGCATTTCTCTGTTTTCATCTTATTTTCTAGACATTTTATTTTTAGAAGTCCCTGCTTCCCTCTTAACGTAACTCTGCCGTCTCCAGCTAAATATAATACTTACGCAAGAAATGACTGTCCTGCTATCTGAAGTCCCTGTGCAACAAGTTCAGTATAAATATTTCTCTTGCTGTGCTTTAAGAGCTGTAAAACTTGGCTGATGAGGCCATAAGCCAATCTTTGACTAGAATACATTTTCCCTTTGGGCACAGTTGCTTACTGGTAGCTGCTAACAAATGGCCAAAAAGATACATGCAGCTGAGTCTAAGTGAATTTGAAATAGGAAACATCTTAAAATTTTCCTGGTTCTTTCCCTCCTCTTTTTATTCCTGGACTTTTGAGCACTGCGTGGCCTGTGTGTAACAGGCTTGGGCATTGGTAACACTCCACCCCATGTACCATTCATGGTGTCTCTAGCAAATAGACAGAAGCAAATGCGATACAGTGTATGTAGGTTATTTTAATGAATGTGGTTTTGAATGGAGCTTTGCACCGGATGGAGGAGTTACTTGTGTTAAAATACGCTTGATGGTTATAGCCAATATTTGCAGGTATTGTCTTAAATGCGACTGCTCATATGCTTAAGCAGACCGTGTGTTTGGGCCTCTTAAGAAAAAAAAAAAATGTTAGGAATCACAAAGAAAGTTTTAGGTATGGGTGTTGCATAGGGATGTGTCTTCCGTGCCTTGATACCTGGTTTTGTGACACTGAAGTCAACAGCACTATTATCCATGAGAGCAGAAGTAAGTGGAATGTTTTGGTGTAGTAGCATAGTGTCATAGAGCAAGACTAGTACTGTGAAGGATCCATCCCCTGTTACTCCTTAAAAATCTTAAACAGTATCTGTGAATAGGTGGTGTAGCTGTTTAAATGATACCTATAATTGAGATAAATGGATGGATTGATACATTCCATTAAATACTAGTAATGTGTAATAAAGTAAACAAAATCAATATCTCAAGTTACTTCCATTACTTTATGACTAATGCTGAGTTAATAGAAAGTGTAGTAGCACAGGAAAACTGGATTGTGCCTTGTGGGAGAATAACATCACCTGAAGAATTACGCTTAAACTCTGATTTTTATAAGTTGTTAGACTTGACTAATACTATGTTTTGCAATATCTAGAGAATTAAATAGAGGCCTCTCAACAATTAAGATAAAATACATCTATTACAAAAATTCTTCAGCTGAATATTTTAAGAGAAAAATAAAATTGGAAGAGAATGGAACCAAAACTGTTTTAAATACATGAGCTGGATCATGCAATGGAAAACTACATAAAAATGGGGTCTTATTGCTACATATCATTCCAAACATATGCTTTTTCCATTTCTGAGATTCGTGTAATAAAATATTAATGGGGAATGAAGTGACTCCTTGAGGGAAAGGAAGGACGTTCCGTATGAGAACTAACTTTACAATGCTGTGAGACCTTGGGGGCAGTTTTGCCCCTGACTTCACATGAGTAGGTCACGGACAAAGCCTCTCTGAGGGCTGCTGAGCTCAGGAATCTGTTTTGCATGAAGCAAACTACAAGATCATGAACCTTCCCTAGAAAAATGAGGAACAAAGTCTGCTGAGGTTTATACGCATCAAGAGAGGCATAGGCTCTTTTTCTCCTAGATCCTGTAACAATGTATACCAGTATAATTGGTATCTTAGTACTATAACCCCTTGATCTTTTATTTGCCTGGGTTATTCCACCCATGGATTTGGAAGCAGCTTCTGTTGTCAGTGTTCTTCATGCAATTGCTAGTGTTTAATGAAGGCACTCACTGCAGAACACCAGCAAGCTTCGAGCTGTATCAGCGTTCTCTGACCGAAGCCTGCAGCTCCACAGTGAGGTAGCTGGCCATGAATACTTACATATTGGAGCATTCTGAAAAAGAAAAAAATCCCCATTCCTCTGGAATGCCATGTTTTTACCTGGGGATTAAATATCTCTCTTTTTTTTTTTATTTTAGAATCATGTGAATATCTTTATTGAGATCTGTTTAATCAGAAGATGGTACTAGACGCTTTCAGATTTTAGTGACTGCATGTTGCTATGCCTTCTCTCTGCTGTAAAAAAAAAAAAAAAAAAATCAAGACAGTTCCCATGGGAAATAAGATGTAAATTAGCAAGAGTGAACCATTGGACCAGATTATACAAATTTACCATCTTTCAGAATTCCTAATATGTTCCTAAAAGATAAAAAGTCTATGGAGATAACTCTAGTTCTAGTCAGTTGATCATAATTGTCTCATTATCATAATATTCCCTACGAGGCCCTACAGTAGTCATAACCTGCGCTTTCTGTAATACAAAACTTGCATCCCTCAATGAGTACCTTCTGTGTAGAGGTGGCACTATATCTAATCCTTCATCTCAGTGCATTCAGCATTGGAGGATGCTCCCAGACCTGCAGTATAATGTGAAAAAACTTTGAGGTCTGAAAATACTGTTATCAAACTTTTAAATAGGAAAAGACATTCAGTATTCTAAATTGTTGAGTGGTGCATTCTCATTATAGGAAGTAGGTATATGAATTGTACTTAACTCAGTGATTATTGTTTTAAAGAGATTATTTCTTCAGTAATGGTGCCCTAAAAGTAATTTCTTAGGCTGGTTTTAACAACAGTAGGTATAAATAGTAATCTAATTATACTTAGGAGAGATTTATAGCTCTGATTACTATCACTTTAAAATTTCAAAGGGACTGACATGAGCAATCAACACATCCCATACTGTGAATTCATCTTGCTAGTGTAAAAACTACCTGCCAATTGCTTGTCTGCAGAATGATATGCCATGCTGCACATATTATTTCAGGAATTAGTGATACATGTGCATAATGTATGCATTTTGTTCAATGCTAAGGCATAACACCTGAATACTATGTAATAGAAGAGCTTATATTTCCAGTCCTATAGTTGTTTCTTTTGTTTTGTTTCTTCAGATGTTTTTTTGGTCTCCTTCTGGATTTGTCGACCAACTTACTATGCAGGGCTTGGCGTCCCTATATGAATTACATAATGCACAGACAAATGATGCTAAAAGCACATTATCGAAATTTCAAATACAAGTACATTTATTTGGAAACACCAGATCTGAAGATGCTGCCCTATGTATACATGATGATGGGTTTTATTTACATGACACAAACTTTTTGCATGGAGTTCTAGTCTTATTGGCTACATTTATTCTACTAAATGAAACTGTGAAAGTATATGAGCTTAAGTATGGGATTACGGGTCTCCATACTGTGTAATTTTAGCTTGACCCCCTTGGTGTGGTTTTTTTTTTTCAGACAGCAGAACATCTGCACAGTCAATGCCTGAACACAAGCTGGGGACCCAGGTAATTTCCTAAAAGATATTTTAGATGCAGCTAGTCTGTTTTGGGGGTGAGGGCAAGAGTTTAGCCATGTAGATCTGTACTGTGCTGTCACTCACTCTCAGCCAAAGAACAGTGCCTGGCTTATTTTTTTCAGTAGCATAGGCACAGGTGCACACATTATTTTGGGGCATTAACAAGGACTGTTACAGGAAAAGGGGTTTGTTCATAGAATTCTGACTCTCCTCTGCATTTGCTGCAAGAGGAAAGGACAGAACAGTCAACTGCAGGAAACAAGAAATCCAGGAAAAAAACCAAAATATTGAAGAGTAGTATGTTAGTTCAGAACTGATGCATCCTGATTCTGGATTAAGATAAAGGCAGTCTGCAAACAGTATATGTTTGTCCTAATGCATCTGCATGAGAAGCTTATACAAGATAGATATAGCCTTGATTCTAACATTTCCTTTTTCCTAAGTGTTTGACTTTGCAAATTTAGCAGTACTCACTGAGTATTCTTTGTGTACATGTATCATTTGTCCTTGTTTTGAAAATGAGAGCAATGGTCTTCTAGAGTGGTTAATCATAATGTTTTAGGTGAACTGCTCAGATTTCTGCTGCTTGAGTTAAGGAATAATTGATTGTAAGGTGTTGTCCTGTGTGAATGGTCAACCCTAGATGAGCATAAGGTATTTTGATAATGTCATTTGTAATGGTCAAACAAAGTGGGATGCTGTGCTTCATTTCAGGCTCTGCAGGAGCACATTCTCTGCTAGGCACAAACTTTTCTACTCTTTTCCTTTCCAGCTTGATCCCTTTTTCTCTTTCTCCTCTAAACTGCTTCTGTCATGTCTCGATTTTGCTAGGCATCTTCTCCAGACTCAAGCTCTCTTAGCTCATGTGAGTAATTTTCTCCATCTTTTGCTTCCCCACATTCTCCCAGTTCGTAATATATTTGCCTAGACATATCTTTATGCCTGTTTTTCTTGTGCCCCACTCCCCTGGTTTTACTACTCAGTTTTTCCTCCTATCCTTCCTGCATTAGAATGAGATGGTTTCCTGCCATATACTGCTAGCGGGGGGATTAGTGGGAGGGGTGGAGAGACAGGTTCTTGGTCACAGTTCCAGCCATTACAGTGAAATTCTGGCTCTGCCAGCCACAGCAGCCTTGGGCTGGAGCGTATCCGTTCGGGTTGCACATGTGCAGCCTGACAAGCCTGGGGAGCTCTGAGGGAATGGAACATACTCACTCACCCTCAGGGGGAGGCACATTTGCAGCCTAGGAAGCACTCGCTACTGGGAACGGTGAGAGCCTCAAGCACGTTTAATGCAGAGAAGATCTTCAGGGATTTTTAGCTGAGAGAATCTAAAGTTTCTAACGACCCTGTGTAAGCTGGGGTTTTTCTTCTCCCTCCATCCCTGGGCTTGTGTCTTTGTTGAAGCAACAACAGAGGGCATAGCACTATTCCAGTGAGTGGGGCCCTTTTAAAAAAAAACTGTATCCCCAGGATTTTTTAATATTGCAAATAAATTTCTTCATTGCTGGAAGCAGCTAAATATTTTTAGGGTAAGTTCCCATTCCCTCCTTCCTGCAAGTAATATGGCTGGCCTTTGCTGCATTCCATTTGGGGAAAAATTTATTTCCTGGCCTTGTCAGACCATCTCATAAACTTTTAAAGGGATTTAATTAAGTAACTTTGTTCTTATAATAAAATTACCTAACTTCCTTCATGTCCTCCCATCTAACTTCAGTGTGCTCTCAGATTTCTTGTGTGCTGCCACTCTTTGGGCTGTGTGGTCACTAGGAGAGGTGATGTATTGGTATGATTAAGTGAAATGCACATAGTTGATTAGCTTTTCATTGGGCAGCCACCCAGAGCACTGAAACTATAGAGTGGGAATGTATTACTGAGGAAAACTTTGCCTAGATATTCCAAAACGGAGAAAAGGAGCTGCCAAGTGTAAATGAAAACCATTTGGTCTGAATATTGGGGATAATTGTCTCCTTCATTCACCAGGTTTAGATAGAGTCTGCATTGCTTGGATGTTTATTTTGTATCATATCCCGGTTCCACCATTAGGCTATTATGTGCAAGTCTCATTGAGCATGCTTGTTGAATAGTCTTACTCACCCTTGTGGAGCAAATCTTCAGATCAATAGTTCTCCATATATTACTATAATCATACAAAGATTTGTTTCTCTCGTCAAGTCAGTTTTATACTACTGTCATTTTGCTGCATTCAGTGCCACATGTAGATGTAAATGAGACAAGAACTATGCCAACTGCCTTTTCAAAAACAAAAAGCCTCTTCACATTTACATTTGTGCCTCTCTAAACCTGCGGTACTTTGGGAGAAAAAGGTGGGCAAGAATACCAGCATTAAAGCATCCCTGGATACTAGCCATCCTACATGCTCCAACCCTTTATACTATTGAGGCTCAATGGAGGGAAATCCTTGTTAAATGTTTTTAAAACTTAATTTCAGATAGTTCAGGACACCACATTCACACGGGAATGTGTATAAACACAGGCTTGTACATGTACATGCATGCATGTATGAAGCTATGTACATGCTAACACAGAAAGTTATGTGAGTGCACACACACACACACACACACTCAGTCAAAGACTTGGAGAAGCTGCCTGTCTGCCAGTTTTTATGTTAGCTTCTTCTATGATTAGCAGAGGAGCTCTTCTACAGCCCTTCTGACAAAAGATGCAGAGGACAATTCTGTTCTCATAGACTCAGAGACACAACAGCAGAAAGAGACCATAAGATCTTACTTGTTTATCCCAAATCCTAAGGAAGGATCTTACAGTGTTCTCACCCTTATTTCTCTAACATTTTTTTTTTAACACCTTATTATTAGAAACATTTTCCTAAAGTTTATTCTGCATCTTCGCAACTGGAGTTCAGACCTCTTATTTTTGTCCTAGCCCTGGTGGATAAAGAGAACAGCTGGGTCTTTTGTGGTAATTTTTACCATATTTTAAGATAATCACGTTTCTTCATAAGGCCCTCTTCTCCAGACTGAAGAATCCCCTTCTTTCTTTACAGTGCATGTTGTTCTCCTCTGGACACTCGGTGGCTGCTGTCCTGCTAGAAGAGTGCTCCTACAGCTGACACAATGCCCAGCTGTGGGACTAGAAAAAGTGAGAGGATTCCTTAGGTTGCCTTTCTTATAATGCTCCTATTTTTACATCTTTAACTGGTGTATGGTATGTTTTTTAAATGGCCTGACTCAGCTGACTCATATGCAGTTTGGAATCCCCCAGATCCTTTTCTGCAAAGCTTCTGATCAGCTGGATTTTCCCCCTATTATATTTATGGAGTTGTTAATTCTGATTTAAGTACAGGAGTTTGCACTACTCCTTTCTGACCTTGTCTGTATTTCAGAGTATTGCTCCAGTGGACAAAGGTCTTTTCCATTCTAGTCTTATTTTCAGAAGCGCCTGTTACCCACCCTGTTTGATGCTGTTTTCAAAGGTGACAAAGGTTTTCTTTACTCCATTTGTTAATGAAACTATATAATACAATGGACTTCAGGAGGTCATATTTAATAAATATGTCCTGTTTGACTGTGAATGCTGATGACCACATTTTAAATATAGCTTTCAGCCAACTGTGCACCCATCGCAGACTAATTTCATCTAGGCTGTATTCCCTAGTGCACTTGAAGGAGTTTAGTAAGAGATTGACAAAGGTCTTACCAAAGGCGAGATCTGTGGCTTTTCACACGCATTTGTTGAGACAGTGTCTGTTGCCTGTCCCAGTCCATCAGACCCCATTGATCTGTTTGTCACCAAAGGGTGGGTGCATTACAGAAGACTTACATTATTGATAGGGGCACTTTAAGAGCCTCATTGCCAAAACTGGAAAAACAGTTTCAGTGTTTATGTGATATCTGTGTCTGCTAATAGAACCAACCTTGAGGTCTCAGTATATGAATGCACGTGTTGTTTCACATTACAAACACTGTTGGGCATTGAGAATACTTTTGTTGGCATTCTGTTAGCAACACTAAATTGACAAACACCTAGCTTTGAAATCATTGCTGGATTTGATCCAGTCACTCATGGAGCACCAGCATTGTAGAGTGGTCTAATTCTTGCTGTCTCTTCAAAAATTCTTGGTAGGGTTAGAGATGTAAATACATCAGAGCGTCACACGAGGAACTCCTGCTGGTGTCACTGACCAGCCTGTCTATGGAGAACTCTCAGGGAAGGGCCTTTTACTTGATAAGTCAATTAAGACGACTTCAGTTAGGGTGTGCTAAAAATAGTAAAAAATTCATATTACTAGAGCGGGAGAGAAAGAGTGTTCTGCCCATGCTTAATGACTCCTTTTTTTCTCTTTGAATTAACAACTGAAAAACCTAAGATACTTAGAGGGGCCTATGAAAGTACAAAATGTAAGCACTAGATATTGCAGAAGTGTGGTGGTTTTTTTTTTTTACATGATGAGGCTTGGGGTTCACTAGTTTTGTTCACATTGAAGTTCATTGCTAAATTATGTAATAAACATTCTTCTATGCTGATATTAATGATTGCAGGTGGCAGTGAAACTTCTTTGGCTTCAATTTCTTATGCAGGTATAAGTGAGAAAAGAATGAGACAGATTACTTTTTTTTTTTTTTTAAAGCACTGGCTTTTGCTGCTGGGCTTATGAAATGCAGGCCTTTTATACTTACATATACAAGTAACACCTGACACTTCATGCTACAGATAACAGAAACCTCTTGTTTGTACTTCAAGCTCATTTGCTGCCAATTGGGAAGTCTGGTTCAGCAAACTGAGACCTTGATTTGGTGAAGTGCTTTAATTTGTGCATCATTTAAAGTCTGTGAATAGGCCAATTTTCCCCAGTGGGGTTATTTGTATTTTTAAAGGATGTTAAGTATGTGTTCCTTCATGTGCTGTGCTGAGGTGAACTATTGTTCTTCTCAAATGAGGAAAGATGCGATTGAAATTAGCCATTTTGCTTATAAAGAAGACATTTGATCGTAGAAGTATTCTCATATTCTTGATCAATTTGAAGTTTGTGTCTCCACTGGCAAAAGGCCAGTTCTTTTTGACGAAATGTGCTCTGGAGGATAATGAAGGGATAATTTTCAGTCCTTTGTTTTCTGATCCTCAAATTCTTTGAGTTGGTGCAAAGCCTTTTCTTGGTTAGTTCTGTGGAGGCATAATCTCTAGTGGGGAGGCTTAGTTTTCACATGCTTTACTGTATGTCCTCACTTTGCAACTTACTGTATACTGACCCCATCACATGGCTGGTGGAACAGTTTGTTTACATTTGTTGGTTCCTGGGACTGAATTTCAGTGTGACTCAAAAATGCTTTGTCTGCGGACTTTGAGTCATGGATACTTTTTCTTTATGTCTGGCACAACGTTAAATTCCATTCTTGTCTGCTGGCTCAGTATTTTTGGAGAGCTAGAGATCAAGCACCAGACATAAATTTTAAATGATCTAGAGATTTGGGATGCAAGGCCTAGTAGTATACTTCCTGCTATTCATAAGATTAACGTGTGCATACGGATGATGTCAGTATTTTAAATCTCCTTGACTGTATTCCCTCATTTCATGGAAGCACTACTGAACTGGTGGGATTTTCAGCTGCTGAGCTTTCCTTCTTCCTCGGTGTGCTGTATTCATAGAACCATAGAATAGTTTGGGTTGGAAGGGACCTTTAAAGGTCATCTAGTCCAACCCCCCTGCAGTGAGCAGGGACATCTTTGACTAGATCAGGTTGCTCAGAGCCCCGTCCAACCTGACCGTGAATGTTTCCAGGGATGGGGCATCGACCACCTCTCTGGGCAACTTGTTCCAGTGTTTTGCCACCCTCAGAGTAAAAAATTTCCTCCTTATATCTAGTCTAAATCTACCTTCTTTTAGTTTAAAACCATTACCCCTTCTCCTATTGCAACAGGCCCTACTAAAAAGTTTGTCCCCATCTTTCTTATAAGTGCCCTTTAAGTATTGAAAGGCTGCTATAAGCTCTCCCCGGACCTTTTCTCATAGGAGAGGTGTTCCATCCTTCTGATCATTTTTGTGGCCCTCCTCTGGACCTATTCCAACAGGTCCATGTCCTTCTGATGTTGGGGGCCCCAGAGCTGAACGCAGTACTGCAGGTGGGGTCTCACCAGAGCAGGGTAGAGGGGCAGAATCCCCTCCCTCGACCTGCCGGTCACGCTTCTTTTGATGCAGCCCAGGATATGGTTATCTTTCTGGGCTGCGAGTGCACATTGCTGGCTTATGTGCAGCTTTTCATCCACCAGTACCCTCAAGTCTTCTCCACAGGGCTGCCCTCAATCCCTTCATCCCCAGCCTGTACTGATACCCAGGAGTGCCCCAGCCCAGGTGCAGGACCTTGCACTTGGCCTTGTTGAACCTCATGAGGTTCACGTGGGCCCACTTCTCGAGTTTGTGGGATTGTTTCATTGCTTCTCACACCTAAAATAAATTAACCTCAGAAAAACCAATATATTTTTGTATTGTTTGGAACAGATGGAACAAACCATTTTTCTATCATAAAGAGGGATGACTACTGGTTTCCTAGTGATAGCTGAAAATTCTTCATCTTACTGGAAGCACTGGCTACAGTGAACAGCTGGGACCTCTTCTAAGGAATTCAGTGGCAGCCTTCGTCAAGTTTTCTTCTGAAATTCAGTCAGCCATTAAAGGCTCTTAGTGTTCTTGTTCTATGTTATTTCTAAATAGAAATTCTTGCCTTGTTACAGCCTTTCAGCTTCTATTCCAAAACTGTTTAAAGATGAAAGGTGTTGCCACTCCTGTCGGTGCAAATTTGTCTTTTGCAGTGCTCTTCTAGTCTCCTTAGAACCCCAAGCTGCTGACAGTGTCAAAATGCCCTAAAATCTAGCAAGCGTATGATGAAGTTTCTGTTTTCTTCTTGTTTTCACCTGAAAAATGAAAGACTTGTCCTCATTCAGCTTGCTGAAATTGTTTTATTTTCATATTTGGACCTAAAGTTATTAAGAAGACAAACTGAAAGATCTGCTCAAATGGATATCAGATGCACTACAGCCCCAAGTGGTATTAAAAAAAGGACTGGTCCTTTTGGTAGTGTTGAACCATGCATATGGAAGAGTTATTTGGTTCATGAGATCAGATGAAAGTAAAACCTGTGAACTGCATACAAGGTAGAGGTGTCAGCAGTGACAGCTTCAATTGATTATCTACTCTGTCATATCACTTGCTAACATATAGCTGATGACTGGTGCTTTCTTGTTCTTGGAAGCTCTTCTTTTGTTGATTAAATCATGATATTACCCTGGTACCTCTGAGAACCAATAATGTTCTAATAGCCACCATCTTTTCCTAATAGCCAAGTACAACATACTTTAGCAAGTCCAAATTATTTGAGGCTGCTCACATGTATCAAAAATGCTTCCAACAAGGATCACACAAGGCATAAAGTGTGAGTTAGCTTTAGCCACTGTCAGTTAAATCTATTAAATTTTCAGGTGCTCAAATCAACTTTGTCAAGATTGTATTGGAGACTCTTCTTTAATCTTGTATTCTTGTCATTCCCTTTGGTCTCACTTGATTGATCTCTTTGAGGATTCTTCATGAAGTTCTTAAATAGTTCATTATTCATGGGGGTCAGACAGGCTTCTTCAAACCAGAGAGACCCTGATTCCAGAACAGACGATGCATACAAGCATTTTTAAGTGGTACAGTAGTGGTTTTTTGTGTGCTGGAAATTAAACACCATTTTATAAGACACTGCTGCAGATGCTTTGCCCTGTTTTAATCATGAAAGATGACGATGGCATGCTTTCTACATTTGAGTTATAACAAGATGACTGTTACATGTCTGGACTAGGTAGTATACAGGACAGAACTGGAGCTTATAAATTTGTGATAGGGCTCACACTGTGCTGGGGCTTAGGTGGGAGGATATGTATCTAAAGTAGAACAGTCATACAGCTTTCAAAGAAGAAGGAACTGGCTGCCCTACTTATGACCCTTCCCTGTTGGCTGGGTGAGAAGGAAAAGTAACTTATAAAGTCTACCTTCCTAACTTCAAAGTAGAAAGGAACTGGGAAAAGGACAGAAGAAGGAAAAAGAACACAGGAATTAAGGGGAGCACCCAAATATATTCAAAGTGCTGATCCCCGCCTTCGGGAACTTGTTTTACTGCTTTGGTTAGCTGAATCATGAGGTTGTTTTTATATATTCCCCCAAGACATTCAAGCTCTTAAAAATTCTTGGCAGAATGCCAGTTATTCTCCAAAAATCTTTTCCACTCTGCCTCTAAGATTTCAGCATGGGATTTGCTGTCAGATTTTTAGGGCCTGATTCATAACAAATTTTCACATTCCTTACATAGGACACTTTAAGAATTTACCCAAAGAGAGAGAGTGGATATATGTAGGGTAGCAGCAGGAGACAGACATTTCTCAACTTCATTTAGAGGAGAGAGGGACAGGGAATATTCATAAGAAATCATTTCTCTAATGACTCCATGTATTGACTTCTGTACTGCTCAATACCTGTGCAAGTCCTCACCGCACAGTGAGTGTGCAGTGCCTTAATTGCCTTGTTAGAGAAGAGAGGAATCTCTCCACAGCTGAAAAGCATGAAGTCTTGCAAGCATCTCATACTGTATTAAAGGTATTGGATACCTTAGTACTGTAATTATTTGCCTTGCCTGCTTGAAGGCTCACTAATAGGTTTTTCTTAGATAACTCAATCATTCTGTACTTTAAACCTCACATCAAGTTCTGACATGGATGGTCTGAACTTGCAGTCAAACATCTGCCCTGGAAAGCCATCAGTCTCACTCCCAAGTATCTTAGCTGTAGGTTCATCTGTCTTGTCAGAGTTCAAAGGAGCACCACGTTGTTTTTTTCCCCTTCTTGCTCTTGCCTCACCTAAAACCCATTCCTTGTAATTCTACTTGAATTTTTGACTCTCTGACAGAGGCTCCTGATCTTGTCATCACAGTCTTTCTCTCTACTGTATTTCCCAAAATAAATGAGAAAAAGGAACCTGGAGGTATTAATCTAAAAAAAATTCTAAACTAGCTGTCTCTGTGACTCCAGACTACTGAATTTCATAAATGTTGACAGAAATACATAATAAAGCTTAACTGAACATTTGCACCTGCAATTCTATGCTGAATGCCTTTTTTTGGTTCTGTGTAACTGTGTTGTTTTTTTTTTTCTTTCCCAGTGACTGCTTTTTGGAGGAACAATATCCTATATGAAGCACACAGATAGACACAGTGAAAATGTGTCTCTGCATGTAAACCCCAAGCAAGAATAAAAAAGTGAAGAAGTAGTCTGGATTTTATATTAGAGTGTAAGCTCATTCTCTGAGGACAACATTGCCTCAGCTTTGGGGAAAACATTCTTATAAAGTCATTGTTTCTTCACTTTCTAGGATCTTTTATAGCTACCTGGTGAAGTATCTCCAGAGTTTTCTTTGACGTGCAAAGAAAAAATTCTAAGATAAGGTAAGTAGAAGTTATGTCACACATTTCATCATCACTGTCCTTAATAGACAGTGGTGGTATGTTGTTTATTTTACAAACAGGGAAGTTATACAGATCTCTCTCCACACACTGTTCCCATGTCCACACCTACACAAAATCTGCTGTTTTGTTTTGACCGGGAAATGTCAATTATCCAGTGGTTTGGGGCTGGCAGTTCATTTGAGTTGTCAGTAAATTACAGACCACTAGTATACTACCAGCATAGATCCTTGCCAATCCCCATTACAAACCACACACCCCATCACACCAAGCATGCAGAAATTAGGGGATAGGTGAGGGGTCACTGTTAGTGTTAACCAACATGCATCAAATTTCTACAGTTAAAAAAAAAACAATCAATTGCTTAGTCAGAGGTATCTACTATGGTTTGAGTTACCCTAAAGTTTCCTACCTGGCTCACAGCCAGGCTGTTGTAGATTTCTTTCAGCTCCTGTGCAATATCTGTATTCCTATCTGGATGTCTTAAACACCCTAGGATATCTTAAATGTTCTTAGGCACTATATGCCACGTGTGGACAATTGAAGCAGGTCCTCAGTGTTCAGATTTCTGAAAATATGAGAAATAATTTACTTAATGTCTTACAGGCTTAATGTTATGTGTTGGTGTATAAGATATAGCACTCTGTAGGCTTTCAAACCCTTCTGGGAGTCAGTGTACTTTGTAGCCAGCTCAGACTGAAACGTGTAAAGGCGTCAGGTGCCATCTGAAGCATCCTAGCACCTGAAACTTTCCCACGGGGCTGACAGACGAGAAGTCAGACCTACAAGAGACCCCTGCCCCCCAACACACACATGTTTTCTGGTTTGGCAGTGGGATGCCCTTGGGCATCTAAATTGACACCGTGTTTAGGCAGCTGGATCCCACCGCACAGCTTAACCTCAGGAGAATTCGGGTCCCTGAACTGGGAGTCATTCAGAGGATCCCGACTGTGGCTGTGTCCTTCAAAGGATGGTACGGTGCGAGTAGTACCTCATGCCCCTGGGGTGCCCTCCATCTCGGCACCCTCAAGGAAATGCTCTGTCTTCCTGGGTTTCTAAGAAATTACCCTGGTAAGGACACAGAAAGGAATTTCTGGGTCAACGGCTGTGGTCCCCTGCTCACCTGAGAGCACAGCGTTGCAATCCCTTTCCAGAGCTGTGCGGTCCTTTTCATGGACCAGAGGAAGCATTCCGCATCTCTTCCCGCTGCCCCGTTCAACTGTGGCCCACTCTTTATCTTCCCACTCCACTCAGCTTCCTGGACTCCTGCCCCAAGACATTTCCCCCCGGTCTCTTTAGCAGTTGAAGTCAGAAGAAGGTCAGCTCACAGTGTAAATGTTTACACAATAAACTTTGCTCTTTCTGTACTTAAAGATAACTCTCCATGTTTTTAACCTCCCAGTGAACCTCTCAATAGTACTACGAAGTCTGTCTTCTCAGTGAGGCCTAGAAAAAAGAAGAGGAATATGTATGTAGGTCAGGCTGTTTTAGAGAGCCTGTGAGCTCAAGCAAACAACTACCTCAGGCATCAGTGTAAGACAGGCCATTTTCCAATTCTCCTGCACTAGAAAATCTGATTATTTGCATCGTGAGGTTCGTGGTATTTGATGCCTTTGTTAAAGTTTTCCCTCCTGGAGTCCTGTGATGTTGCTTTTCATTGAAAAATAAATTAACTTCTTAGCTTTTATTATAGAATGGGAAAGCTGGAAGACATGGAACTCAGAGGTTCAAGATTTTGAAAGGAGATTGAAGATATAACCTATTTGTTAGTATTTTGTGAAGGGTGGAGAAGAGACGGAGAAGATTGAGTCAAGATTTTTGAAAGCGACAAGGTAATTCTGTTCCCCATACTTTTCTACTAAGCCCACCCAACAACTTTTTTTTTTTTTAAACAGAAATAGCCATTATATATTTTAAACATTTCTGTGTTCCATTTGCTGGCCTTTTATTTTCCTGTCTCTGAAATTGTCTTGCTTTTGGGTTTTTTTCTTTTGTTTTGTTTTTGCTTTGCACATCATAGCACAGAATATTTTCAAGGTGAGATTTGAAAACAGATAATGCGTAAGTGCTGTTGGTGTTGACAGGAAGTCTCTTATATGTGAAGGGCAGCATAAGATAAAACTGTTGTTTTTTCAGTTTCCAAACAAGTGGCTGATAAAGGCTAGTGTCTCATACTGAAAGGAAGTAGAAGTTGACATGATTTTAAAACAAAGACGGGGGATTTGGGGCTCAAGATGGAAAGCTATGTTTTAAGCACTCCGAGATTCAGCATAGCTATTTACTGACTAGGAAATGTGAGAGGGAAAGCTCAAGAAGAGAAAAGGAGAAGATCCAGGTTTCCCCCAGAAGACTAATCTAAGTTAACAGCAATCAAAAATTGCTATCAGAACAGAATAGCCAGTTGGCCTGGTTTTGCATCTGGAGGCAAGCGTGTGAACAGCCACCCTTGCAATGGACTCTGGGTGGTTGGGAGAGGGCTTGGGGGGAAGCAGAGGGCACGCAGCGGGGACGGTCTGTTAGTTCATCGAGCTCATTCTGCAAAGGCACGGTTGTGGAAGTCTCTGTTCTCTTGACTGTGTAGATAATATCGGGATTTGAGCTTCCAAGTCTGCCCTTCCATCGCTTCCCATGAACGGTGTTTTCATGCAGAAACAGGTGAAGAAAAGACAAAGAAGCCCATGCACATGTGTATTTGCTTATGGGTAAAGCTATTTTGAGTTAGTTGTTTTTCGTGGGTAAGCAGGATATCCAAGTTAGTTTTCTATGATTTATAGTGGGATTTTTATATAAAAAGCCACACTATTTCTGTAAAGTATTATACATTTCCTTTAGGGAAGGCTAAATCACCCATATTAATTCAGCTAAATTCAGACTTCTGTGATAAATGAGGGAAATATGTTTTAGATAGTCATAGGAAATCTGTCCAGCAGTGTTATGATAGTCAAATGGACAAATAAAAAAAAAATTGGTTGAAGCTGAATAATAGAGAGTCTGTCACAGCAGTATAATATAGTGGCAAACAAGGAAAACAAATGTGTTTATTTTGAGACGTTACTATAAATCACCAGTAGACCTAGAAATATTTCTCTGAAGAGGGCATTGAAAGAAGTAAGGTTGTATGAAAACATATGCATAACAGGTTGAAGCAAATCAAAGGCTTTGAACCAAAAAGGAGGAGCTCTAGCAAAGCCCCAGGGAATTGTTACCCTACTCTACTCTCAGTTGTTTCTTGGACCATATGGTTTTTTACTAAGGCTTCGCTTCTGTATGTGCTAATGCAAAACCTAAAAGAAAATTTGAAGCTTCTATTTTTGAACACGTGACAGCTCAGACGTATGAATATGAAAGCTCAGCACAGGAAGGAACACCAATGTAAAACTACTACAATATACTCACTGATAACTACTGATATAAGAATGCCTATTTTTTGTTGTTACCAAATTTCAGTTTGTTTCATTACATGTAAAAACATGTGTAATTGTCAGAAAGCTGATACAGCTGATACATTGACATGTATGAAATAATATTCTGTCCCTTCTCACCCCTTTCGTCCAGCTGAACACCTTACTAAGATGAAACTGAAGTTTGTTAAATGGAGCTTTTATTGTTTGCACCAATCTCCAAAATACAATTTTACCACAGTTATTTTTTTAGTATCCTCTGTGTTGCAACTGCAGTTAACAATGACACACTCATGTTACGAATCTACAGTGGTTTGTCATTTCTACAGCAGCAGACTTTGGTAAAAACCTATTTGTGGTGTTTACAGGAATTACAACAGCACCAGGGATTTGGACATACAAACCAGAGGCAGATAGAGTTTCTTAGACCAGCTGGAATTTAATTTCAAATAACGAACAAAAACATTTGGTGTTTTTAATGGGTTGAATTTAGTAGAGAGTGTTTTGAAGAAGCTTGCATCAGCTTAAAAGAATAGCCACTGCAGTCTTCCTGATGCAGTTTTGCTATGGCATACCAACAATCCAGCATGGTATAGGGAGTTATATGTTAAAGGCGGAGCTGGAACACTGAAACCAAAAATGGTGCCAAAATGCAAGAGCTCAGTGTCTGTGGCAGTGCCCCTGGCAGCAGTGTGGCCTCCCCAGGCTCCATTCTCATTGGAATTTCCCTTTGCTACCAGGTGGCTCCGTTCTGCAATCCTGTGATGGATATTATGGGTTCACTAGTGGAGATACTGGGAGAATATGGTTGTATAACACAAGGGCGGTGGGCTATACCAATCCTGGGCTGCTAAAGTGCCTTAAAATTGTTTTATTCTAGTTCTTTGCATTTTCTGCAAGTGAAGTCGTGAGGCCCTAGTCCCTGAGTGTGCCATAGCCCATCAGAAAAGGAAGCTTGCCTGTTCTTTCACCTGCAGACACCAGGTATGTTTCTAGAAGCACTCCTAGAATAAGCTGACCTAGTTCTCCTTCCGTGGAAGATCCATTTCTTCTGTTTCTATCCCTTCCATTTTATTAATCTCTCTCAAAGAAAAAAAGTATAAAACAGTGTTGACACATCTCTTTGGCTTTCCTGGAAGTACTCAGACACAGTATGTCAGGACCTGTCATGTGGCTGTCCCGTTACTGGGTACCACCACACGACCAGTTGAAGTGTATCAGGTTGTACGATGGGAGTGTTCATACATGTGAAGTCGTGTGTAGAGGCTGCTGGAATGTACTATAGAAACGAAATACAGGGGGTGAGTGAGATTAATGCCTTTTACGTGATGTGCCATGCTCATATACTCGGCTGCATATATGTACACAGCCTTGATAGAAAACAGCAAATGCCTGCCTTTTGGTCACTGTGAAGGTAGGGAGGACACGGGGCTTTTGGGAGAGAGAGTGCCAGGAGGTGTGTCAAAGACTAGTTGAATAATTTTGGCAGGCAGGCTTTGGCCTGCAGGTTAAGCACTCCTGGTGTAAAAAGTAGTGGAGAACTGCAAGATTTAGAAATGGGAGGTTTCTAGGTAAAGCCTGAAAATGGAAGTCAAATGAGAGCAAAAGAGCAAGTTATAGAACTGGGGACCTAGGACAACACGAGAGGTATAGTTTCTTAATGTTGCTTCTGGAGACAATATTTATTACAAATTAAACCCCAGTCTCTTGGTACTGAATTTTGGTCAAGCAGGGGTGGCTGATATCTATAAATCCTAAAGCTGGTAAATATCTTAAATTGGTAATCCGCACGTCTTTCAAACTTCAGAAATTTCCTTGTTGCACTTTGAAATTGTAAATGACGCTGTAGGCTAGAAAAAAAAGCAGTGTGTAGGATGTTGCATCAGCTGTAAGTCCCCACTCTGAGTGAAGCAGAGCTGGCATTTGCAATGAGATGCTCCAGATAACTTCCCTGAGCAGCCTGTGAATAGCTGCTCTCACTGTGTGCAATGGTCTCCTTTACTTTGAGCAGATGCATTGTACATAGCTGAAAAGGTGTGGTCCATTCCCACGGAAAGTTTTGGTTCTGATGAATAGAAATTATCCCCACAAAAAGTAATCAAGGAAAAAAAAAAACCACCAGAAAGCATTTCCTGAGACTTTTCCCAACTGCCTCTGTGGAGTAGTTTTAATTTCAACAGCCCCCAAAACTATTTTTAATTTGTGCCACCCAAGAAGGAGCACAGGAGGAAGAAAATAGCGATGGCTCTGTGTGATGCATGTTAATAGCTAGAACGTCCCGGGCTTAAATGTGGAGTCTGAACAATGTGAGTATGGAGCAAGGATATAAAAAGCTGGTTGTTATGTGCTGTATATTGATGGCATTAAAATTAGCCATAAGAAAAAGAGTTAGGAGCTGACAGCAGTTAGGGAAGGTTTGTGTTTGCTGCATGAGAAGGTGAGAACTTTCCACACAAATTGAACATGATGCAATAACATGCGTTTTACCTCTACATACTTAGACTTTGTCCTATTTCATTTCTAGGGGTAAAGCTTATGTTTTCTTTCTGAATGCCCAAACACTTTGAGAAGAATGAAGATTAATTGCAGAAAAATGTTTTTGGAAAGAGACATTGTGGCTGAAATTCCACTCCCTTGGCCTAATGCAGTTTCTCTGCATGCCTAACGCAGCTTGCAGGGAGGTGAGATGTCTCATAAGTGTGCCCATCTCTTCAAACCGTGATTGCAGGTACTTGTTTGGTGGCAGGATACCCTGGTCACTAGGTTCTCATATATCCTTTTGGCTCCCCAGAGACCTATTGCTGTTGAGGTTCTCTATAGACCCAGCATGTGCTGGGACCTTTGCTGTAGCTGTGTCCCAGTAATCACTGGACTGGCCTTCACCACTGCAGTGGAGGGGGAAGTGAAAGTCCCTCACAGTCGGCATAGCTACACGTGGTGTTTGAAAAGTGTTAGTGTTACCAAGTCTCAGGATTTCTTAGCCTAAATCCACTTGGAAAAAAAAGTGAGTCTGTAGCCTTGGTGTTTGTGAAGGAAAGCTTCAAAAACATGACCTGAACTCACCCTGCATTAAAAGGCAAATAAACCACACAAATGTATTTATTTATTTTTCAGTAACTCATGTTACAGCTAATCTCATGATGTTTTGTGGCTTGACTCATGGTTTTCAAAAGCTTGAGGTTGGCAATAGTGAGTAATACATAGAATGTCACATACAAAGCAAAACCAGCTTGTATTTAACTTTTTTTTCCCTTTTTTTTAATTCAAGGGTTATATAATGCCAAAACCAGATTCTGCTGTGGGCTCTAGCCTGCTGCCGTAGGATCTGTGTTTGACAGTCCAGGCCTCCGCCTTTAGTAAGAAGAGCTTGAATCTCAACAACTACATCCTATCCTTAAGTAAACAGTTCTGTAAGCCATGAAACTAGTGAGCTCTGTTTCCTTATGGATTTTTGTCTTCATCTTTGAGGACATCATCTTCATCATCTTTGAGGCTTCCCTTCAGGTCTAACTGAAATTGGCTAAAAATTTAAAAACGCATGGGAGAGATGCTGGGTGTATATACATCTCATTTTATTTGGAAATGTCATAGTTTAACCCCAGCCAGCAACTAAGCACCACGCAGCTGCTCATTCACGTCCCTCACAGTGGGATGGGGGAATCAGAAGGGTAAAAGTGAGAAAACTCATGGGTTGAGATAAAGACAGTTTAATAGGCAAAGCAGAAGTCACGCGTGCAAGCAAAACAAGGAATTCATTCCCCACTCCCCATGGGCAGGCAAGTGTTCAGCCATCTCCAGGACAGCAGGGCTCCATCACGCTAAGTAACAGTGACTTGGGAAGACAAATGCCATCACATCAAATGTCCCCCCTTCCTTCTTCTTCCCCCAGCTTTACATGCTGAGCATGGTGTCCCATGGTCTCGGATATCCCTTGGGTCAGTTGGGATCAGCTGTCCCAGCTGTGTCCCCTCCCAACTCCTTGTGCCCCCCCAGCCTCCTCGCTGGTGGGGTGGGGGGAGAAGCAGAAAAGCCCTTGGCTCTGGGTAAGCACTGCTCAGCAGTAACAAAAATATTCCGGCATTATCAACCCCGTTTGTAGCACAAATCCAAAACGTAGCCCCATACCAGCTACTATGAAGAAAATTAACTCTATCCCAGCCAAAACCAGCACAGGAAATTGGACTAAAAATAAAAGCTTCTCTATATAATATATGTGAAGTCGTCAAAACCAGGCAAAGGATAAAAAGTTGAAGCCATTAATTAATTAATTAATTCTGTTACTTGTCTCTTGAGGTATATTTCAACTATTGTTTGTTTCTGTTTTGCCTTTTGTATTTGCTGCTTTTGCACTGGGGTTTTATATGGGAAGAAGGGCAGACAAATATATTCTGAAAGGAATTCTGAAGCATTTAATAATTACTCATTTTCCAGATCACCTATTATGATTTCATTAAATCCATGGCTCACTTTTTATAGCACAAAGAAAGGCTTTCAGCATACAACAATGATGAAAGAGTGAATTAATTTTCTTAGGAGCCATTATGATTCACTTAGTAGTACTAATTTTGATTTTCTGCAAAAGGATGCATTAACACTATGTTATTATCACTACTAGAGGATTCTCAATCTGGACGTACAGAGGTGTAAAACATTACTGTATTGCCACTGGTTATTGCAGTGTGTTGCCACTGATCATTTCCAAATTATTTACCCCATGGGAGCATAGCACCTTTTGTGAATCCCCATCTGTGCAGCCAGAAAAGGGCTGGTTATCTCACGCTGCATGCAGGGAGCATAATTGTCTCTCGGCCTATTTGCAGGGATTAATCCCCAGCCTGTATCTATAACTGGTGAGATAATTAACTCTTTAATTATTGATTCACACTTTGTGCCATGCACACATACAATAATTACCTTCATGTTTTCTTCTATTCTGTTGTCCCAGATTGGAGCTGCTTTTAGCTAGCCAGTGTCTTTCCCAGCCCTTCAAGAGAATGGACTCTGAATACTGAGATGTCTGTCCCTCGTGAGCCCTACTGATGTAAAAATCAGCTCCTTTTTTGCTCCTATCAGTAAACATGGAACATTAGCTTGGTGAAAAAGGCTGATTATGCAAAATTTCATTACAGTTGCAAAGCAAAGCAAAAAAAAATAAAAAATTAGTATACTGTTGGGAAAGTCCTTCCTTCAGCCAAAATATGACATTGAAAAAATATGTTCATGCTTTTGTTATTAAATATTTAGAAATTTCTGCATTTTTGCTACTAAGAATAAAATTCTGATGCATTTTTTATTTTTAAAAATCTAACTAATCTCTACTGCTAATTAATGTTATCAAAAGACATAGCCAGATTATTCTGGTGTCTTTTTATCTCTGCATGATAAGTACCTTCAAATATCCTCCCTTCTCCCATTAACAGTTGGATGTCATTTGAAAACTGGGTAATAACTGTAACTATTCTCAGCAGAACTGTTGAAGCCCTCCCTCTGGAGGCTGCTATACAATAAAATATGCATTCCACATTTCAACTGTAGAGGTATACATGGCTAGAATTTTTTTTCCACGGTAATTGAAAAGCTAGGGATTTGCAGGCAAAGATAGCTGCAGGATGTCTTCTCAGGTTGAAGAGGTTGCAAAGGTTGGTCGGAGGTCAAGATCTCATGGACCTTTCCATACTGATTTCTTAATGTATCAATAGGAGATTTATCTTGTATAAGTTCTGTGTCCCGTCCCGTCCCTGTCCCCTCCCAAAGCATTAAATCTTAAATTTCTTGTTTTGGTATCTAATCACAACTCCCCCTCCTTCCCCACCTCATCTTTTTTTTTCCTGGTAGCGATACTGATACACTCTGCATATTTCATTTTTGCAGTGTAAATGTAAAGTAAGAAACCTCCTTGTATTTGCAACAAGGTAGGTCTGTACTCTTTATTAGGTTGCTTGTCTATTATTGCTAATATAGTCTACATGTCAGTGGTTGACTTGATTGCGGCTTTTCTCACACTCACACAAGACATATGTTGCACATCATTATGCATTTAACCGTAAGTCTTCATGCTTCTAATGGAAGAAGTTAATATCAATTTAATGTGTTAGTTTGACTTTTTAAGTATGTTTTTAGTGGATAATCAGATGCCAGCTGTGGGAATTATGGCTTTGTTCTTTTTGCGAGTATTTTGGATAGAATATATTATAAGGAGCCCGTGCACTTTAGTAATTGTTCTGTAAGGCTCGGCTTGAGTTTTCTAATTCACCATCCCTGTGGACACCTATGTTAAGTAGCCAACTTCCCACCGTTGCATTTGCACAAGATCTCTTGTTGATTTCAATGGAAGGAGTATCAGATGCTTCTATTTTTAGTGCTATAGGAGGCTTTTAATAATCCAGCTTGACAATATCCATGGTAGTTTATACAACTAGCGGAAAAACATTTTCAAACAGTCATTTTCCCAGTTGTCTGCTTTCAGCTAAAATTTTTGTTATTGCTGAATGCACAGCCCTTGTACTTGTTAGGTAATTTACAGTAAACACTCGTCCTCTTAATTACATCATAGTAGCTTAAACAGATTTGTAGAGCCATTAAAAAATCAATACTTAGCTTTTAGGTGATGAATTAATTAATGGAGTGTGAATGCTGAAAGTTTGCTTTATCCAGCATGCACTATGTCTTTTCATAGCTTCAGCATCAATAGAGGGAAGAGCAAAATTGCATGAAGTTAATACGTTGAAAATGCTTATGAAAATGTATCACTTTCTGTCTGGCCTAGTGACAATTCCTGTACATCTTTGTGTTAGTCCAGAAAACTGGTGCAAATTATTTTATATATAAATATAAGTATAATGTACATACAAATGTATTGCCCCTTGCTTTAAGGCCTGTGTTTTTAATTTTCTCTTTGTGCTAAACCCCAGTTGAAGTCAAGGTGAGTTTTACATAAGGACTTGGTTTGTAAGGGTAACTTGATCAGCTTTGCAGCAAGAAAACACAAACTTAAAGCAAACTTAAAAGGTATATCTAATACAAGTTCAAATACGTAAGAACACAAACAAAGTGAAAAAAGAAACGTTTTCATTCTTTTTTTCCAGTCTTCTTGTTACAGCTAGGTCTAGAAGCAAAAAAGCCAAATCTTGGGAAGAATAAGTGTGTTCTCATATTGTTTCTAGGCTGATTATGGATTGATTTCAAACAGCTCTTTAAAAGCATTTCATAGGATCATTTATAAGTTTGCAATTGATTCTTTGTTCTAAACTAGGATGAGATGATAGAAAATGCTGAGACTGGTAATTACCATTTTTTTTTCTAAAACTATTCAGCATTGGTTAAAATTAATAGGCTACAAGACTGTACGAAATAAAAGCTATACAGCTGGCATTACACTGACTAGCTTGTAATTCTCAGGAGTCTAAGTAAGTCTACATATTCAAAGTCCTACATATGTGATAAAATCCTTGCCTATCAAAATGCCTATTCCTGACTTCTGTTACTGTCCTGTTTTTATGCAGTGAAGTCCCTTTAGAATTTTTTTTTTTTTTTTTGTAAATGCAACTTCAGTTTCATGTCCTTGATCTGTCGTGACACAGGAGAAGAAGCAGAAGTGAGATTGTTCATTGTAAGGAGAGCGTTCAACTGATCCAAGTAATGTGTTAAATGGTTACACCAGGAAAAAGCTGGAAATCCAGAAGCATGAAGTATTTCTAATTTATGCTGCTGAATTAGTTCAAAATTTAGTTTTGATTCTGTACCAAGAAAATTCCACACTACCCAAATACACAGAACGGCTGAAGATGAAATAGCAGCTGACAGTAGTAGCTACTTCAGCACAGTCACTAAGGTTCATTTGAAGTTTATTATCTGGGATTTATAAACTGTCTAGCTATTTAAATGCATGTCCTTGATACACAGCATATCTGCTCTTCAAAACAGTTTAATTGTTTAATTATTAACTGCAGTCTTCATTCTGTGTGTGTGGGGAGTGTTAACATAAATATGGAGTTAATTTAAAGGATTATTAAAAAGAATGTTTTGTTGTACCACTTGGTTATGTTTTGATAATACATTTAGCATATTCATACCTGTGTCAGAATTTCAACAAGGAACTTAAAAGAACCCCAACAGGTGTGTCTTTTGTGCTGGGCTTCTTATCACTTAAAGTCCCTTGAGCAGAAGTAGGTCAACTGTGCTGTAAAAGGGGATTTTTTCACTTAGCTTTCAGGTGTGGGAACAAAACATGCCAGCTTTGAAGTGTTCAGGCTTTCATTTGTCTCTTGGAAGGCAGACCACTCTTTCCTCATTTGGCTGGAATTCGTGCTTCTATATTTGTATATACAAATAAAATAGAAAATATCTGAACCGATATTTTATAAGAAGTGATGGCAGAACTGGAGATGTGGCAGCATTATTTGATTTTAAAGCTGTGCTGGTGATTGGCATTCTACATTGCGTTTGAAGTCTCTTCTCTGTACTACTGGCTGTGGTGCATATATGGTTCCTGTTGTTTTACTCTTAGTTCACTCTTCTGTTTTGTGTTTAGAGAAATTCTTCAGGAATAGGCAAACCTGCTCAGATAAAATATGAACTGCCACATCCTGAGAATAGCATTTTCTGACATTCAAGCTTAGCGTTAAATACTTTTTTTTTTTCCTTCATATTTGGGATCAAATAGGAAGACAGGCCACAAAAGAAAAAAAAATATTTTGAGATATTTATTTCTGCATACAAATGAGGAAATCCTAAAAACACACTTTTATTTTTCTTTGTGGATGTTCAGTGCAATTTTTCACACTCGAAGATTCAGCTGAGATTTTGTTAAGAACTAGGCTTTAGAGTGCTTGTGGAAACATAACTGAACCGAACCAGATTAAATATTCAGTATGTGAACAGTGTTTCATATTTCAAAGGACTGTAACTTATTTTATCTCTTCTTGCTTCTCATTGAGCAAAGACAGTGGAATAAACTCTTTTGCTCCTTCCATCAATTTCTTCTGTCTTTGCCTTCTCTTTACACCAGTTTTAATGTCGTGTGACAGTTAAGGTCTTGTACAACTGAGCCATAGCCATCATCTCCAGGGTACTTCTTATACAAGGATCAGAAAAGAGAAGCCAACATGATTAAAGCTTCATATCTGTGTCTATAACTAGGTGTCATCTGACAGCTAACACTTTCTATAGAGAAACTTCCCATATTTTTAATTTGCAGTGTTTGCCTGCATCTACATGCTAATCTTTCTCTTTTCGTTGCATCAATATTAATCTAGCTTGTTTCTTGCCCTCTGCAAATTTGCTTTTACCTGCAGCTCTTACCTTCCTGCCTTCTTTTATACTGTCCTCTGTTTTCAGTGACCCATCAGCCCTCCCACAGTACAGCTTGCCAATAACTTCTCTGCTTTGGTATTCCTCCTATAGGTTCAAGTCTTTACAAACTCATTTTCAATCCTACTTTCACTCCAGTCAATCCCATTTTCACTCCCGTGTTTTAGAGGAGGAAGATAAAAGAATATTTCAATTCTCAGCTTCTCTCACTAATACCTCTGAAAAAATAACCAGTATATCGTGTCTTTTACATCAAAGTTCATTTACATCACTCCTTAACAGAAAAGTATTGCTCTCAGCAGAAGTAATAATAGCAGTGATCTTTCTAACCTGTGTTTTTGGAGTATCCTTCCATACTCTGTGAAGCATTTGTCTTCTTAAAAATGTGGTAACATCTCTAGGAATGTAAAAATCTTAAGAACAATCACCCAAAGCTTAAATATAATACAGTACATAGCATTTGTTTCTTCAGCTCCCTTGATTCTGCTGTGAATGGGGGAAACAGCGAGAGGCCCATCTCCATGTAGGGAATTCCAGGATCATGAGACCGCACTCTCCAAAGCAGCAAAGGGTGATGTATGCACCACCTCATTAAAAGATAAATTCCTTTAGTTGAGACTCTGTTGTTGTGGGCCCACGTTTTTCTAAGACAGGAGTTTTCCTTTCTGATAACTGGTTCATCCTTTCTCAGAAATCTGCAACTTTTTTTTTTTTTAAGGTATCAGTAAAATTTATGATAGTAATAACCAAATTCCTATATTTCTGTGGTATAACTGTTTACAGGCATTTAATTAAGTTAAAAATAATAATAACCCAGGTAAACAATAATACTTCTATGTGACTCCTGTATTATTCTTAAGCAGCAATATTGGTTTACTGTTGAAATGTTAGTCATTTTTGCAAGGCAGCTTTCAAGATGTGTCATCAACTTCTATTGGGAAGACTGGAATGTGTTCTGACACAGTTCTGTTCTGATGGTACTGAAAGGGTGAATTAAAAGATGAAGCCACCTCCAGCTCTCCAAATAGAGTTTGCAGTTCGCTGGTTGACTAGTAAAGCAATCATTTGGTAGTAGTTTTCAAAACTCGTGTCATGTATACTTATACATTCTTTCAATGTGCAGGAGCCATTTCATGCTCAAAGTGGAAATTAATGAAAACTGTTATTGCATATTTCACATTCACATAGAGGAGGGGAGTCTCCAGTTTGGGGTGGTTTTTTTGTTTGCTTGTATTTCCCCCCCTCGGTGTGTAGTCATAATGCAGAGGGAAGAATTTCACTGTAAACTTCTTTTAAAAAGCCCTATAATTTTCATTTTATGCCTCTTTTTCACTGTGAGCACATGGCTTCCTATTCCTTTTTCAACTTCAGACTTACTAGCAAATGCTTCCTCAAAGCCAGTGTAAAACTGGAGTCTTAAAAGAACTGGTGAGGTTGGGATCCATGTCCCTGAATTCAGTGACGCCAATGTCAACAAATGCCAGGTTCTCAGCAGACTGGCTATGTGCTATAATGGAAGCATTTTTTCCACTGAATGTCTGGCAAATTTATCTGTTGAAGAGAAACACGTCTCATGATTGAAACTGTAGCCTCACAGCAGGCTGAGCAGGACTTCAGAATAAATCGAGCTGCTGAACACGCATTTATTTTTATGCTCTGTGTGATTAAGTTGCTCCTAAATAAAGCACACAGCAATTAATCTGACAGAAAGGAAACAATTTACAGTACCTTTTTCTAATAGTTACACATGTACACAGCTACCCACGGCAAATTGTCCCCTTGGAAGGACAGGTGACAGGGAAGAAGCAGACCTTGACCCTGACATCCTCTGCTTGAACTTTTCCTAACATGTACTGCAGGCTTCAGCACAGAACCATTTCCCATCCATCTTGTTTGCTCTTCAGCTGCCACCCCATTGCTGTTTCAGCTGCAGAGAAGGCAGAGCAGGCAGCTGATGCTGTTTCTGCCGTTTGCTGGGGCAGGCGGGTGACACTGTGTGCCTCTCAGGTTGGTGAAGAATTGCTAGCAGTTTCTCTAAATTGATAGCAGGAACCAAGTAAGAGAGGGCTAGAGAATTTATAGTTTGAAGAAAAGAAACAAAGAGAGAGGAGTAGAATCTGTTACTGGGTTTTTTTTTCTTTTTTCTCCCCCTCCCCACCATTGATCTAGTAAAGTTTATATTTTTAGTGTCAGAAGAAAGGGCTCTTCTTTCTCTGATGTTTTTCCATTGACATGTGACCGTGGGCATTGCTTTCTATGTTTCACATGGCTAAACAATTTGATTTAGAAAATGAAAATTGTGATTGCCCTAGCTGGATTAAAGCCCAGACTGAAACTTGCTTATTGTTTAGAAAATAGGAGAGTCTGTTAAAGATTCCCTGCCAGAGAGCCACGGGGATGGCATATCCACAGTGTTTTGTCTAGGCTTGAGTTTGGTGCTCCGGGGAGAGCCGTTTGGCTTACCTGACTTTCCCACTGATGGAGGGATCGATGTTGAGGAATATCCAAAAGAAGGTTTTTGTGACTACCAGCTCTCTTGGGCTCTCTGTAAGACAGGGTTGTCTGGCCTGGAGTGAGCATGACTGGCATACAAATAATGATGCACAGCACTCCCTATATATGGATCTACTAGGATGACAACAGCCTGGGGTGGGGAAAAACAAAACTGGTTGAGGATGCCTGTTTCTAATATTTAACAATCCCTGAAGTTCAATGCAGTAACCTATGGGAAGCAAAATGGTATTCCAGTTCCACTTCTGCTCCCCGTACATAATGGCAGGACTGCTTTTTTATAGTGCCAAAACTTGTTTGTTTATGCTAAACAATTTTTATGTAGGTGAAAACACAGAAAGTGTCTTATCTCCCCTGTTGGGTGTTTGCAACTTTAATTGTGCAAGAGGCTCTCAATGTTACATCTTTATACTTTATTACAACCCTTTCTTTCATGACACACCTTAATGTTTCCGTTTCTTCTGTAGTTTTGAAGTAAAATAATGTCTTTGACACCGCTGGGTGCCATTGCTTTGCAGCTTTGGTCAATACCAATTTTATGTCCCTGTGGTTAGTTAGCTTGTAGCTCTTTTCACATCTTCTTTTCCTGCTTTGGTGGCTGTTGCTTTCTGATCCCCTCTGTACTCTGCTTTGATCTAAGTTAGTTGCTGTCAGATATGTGCATAACAGTTTTAAGAACAATGGCAAGCTCAATTTTTCTACTTGCATTTCATCACACGTGGCCTATTTGCTGGTCTCTGTATTTTGATTAAGAGCAGTAGAAAAAAAATACCCCTAAAACTATTGAATATTACTAGATTAGTGGACCTCAAGATCTACTTTATGCTGCAATCTCCTCTGGCCACATAATGTCCTAGTGATTGCATAGCATAATAGTAAAATAAAACATATATTTTTCAGGTGGCCCATAAAGACATGCTTCCTGGGAAAACATTTAGTATTTTTATTTGAAATAGAAACTTAAAACTTCTTTCTTTGTTGTTGTTGGGTTTTTGTTGTTCTTTCTTTTCCTCAGCATCTCTCCCCCTTCCTCTATTTTGAATTTGTTGATTCCTTTGTCTACAACCTGAGCCAGAGTAAGCACGGTTGGGCTGGAGCTCCAGCTGATGTGAAAAGACTTGTGTCAGAACACAGAGTGGGAAAGTCTCCTTTAGTAGGTTTTAACATTTTGCAGCTGCCAAGATGGGTGTAGTAGCAGAAATAACAACAAAAATTGCTCTGCTCATCCTGCTATTTCCCCAACTCACCATGCAGGTAGTGCTTTCTTCACAGGACATCTGTAAAGCAGGATCTGAGCGGTGTCATCGTTCCCACCCTGCTCTCTACCTGCCCATCTACCCTACTTTTCCCCTTTGAGACTACCTTGCATTTTTAATCAATGTCAATTGATTCCAGATTAAGTGTGGCTGTGATGCTCAAGATAAACAAGCAGTTAAAGGTGAACCGTCTGTGTTTGAGCTTTCTGTATGGATTTCACTGTCACAATCACTTGACACAAGGACCATCGGATTCTTACCTGAAAAATAAGACTCAGGAAACAGACCTGGAAAGAACTGTGGTGAGAAACGGATCATCTGATGAATTAAATATCCAGTTGCTTGATGAATTAGAACCACAGTTGCACCAGGTAATCAATGGCATTTTCTATGTTGAGAGGCTCATAAAGAGTTTTGCCTATCAGCTGGTCATTTGTGAAAGGAAACAAAGAACTAAGTCATGTGGTCAGAACCCTCTTTAATAATTTTACATCACTTCATGAATTACCATGCCTAGCCTTTGTGAAACATTTTATGTGTAAATCCCTTTGTTTTAGTGGCAGACAAATTCATCTCTCATACTTTTTTTTTTGTGATCCAACTCATAGGCCATGAAACTTGAAAAATTTACTTTGAAACAAGACTTCATATTCAATCCTAAGTTTGGTATGATGTGGGTTGTCATGCCAGCAGTATCTCAAACTCTATTTTAAAGGAAATATTACGTTATGTATTTATACAGCCCTTTTGTCTAATTTTCTGGCAGTGTTTGATGATATTCTCAGAACTCAGAGCCATCTTCACTTCCATCACAGGAGTGACAAGTCTGAAATCCTAATATTTCCATTCATCTCTTCTGATGAACAGCCAGAGTCAGATACTGTTGCACTGACTTTAATAGCACATTTATTCTGTAAAATACTGTTTACATGGAGTAATACTTTTGCAGCGCGGGTCACCAGTTCTTCAGCTTGTGTTGTCTGTGATTCTGGTACAAATAAAACTTTGGTTTGTAAGGGTAGCTTTTATGTATTTTTATATATTGGCCCAGCAAAACCATGGGGAAGTGGCATAAAATCTCTCTCTGCTATCTTCTGTGTGAGTAGTAGCCAATGTCTTTTTCCACTGCTTTTATACTGCACCCTGACCTTCTACAGATACTGTTGATGAGCGGTCTTTCATCTCTGCTGCACCTTGGAGTTTATATTTATCATCTCTGCACAAAAACATATCCTGTTCCTTGCCATCCTTGAACACCCACCACGAACTTCCTCTGTCTTTGTCACTGCCAAGTTCCTTCAAACAACCACTAGCTATTTTAGACACTTATAAAACTTATTTTTGCACAACCTGACAGTGCTCCTGCTTGGTCTATTTCTCATTAAAATGTTCCCACAGGGTTGGTTTGATTTTTTTTTTTTTTTTTTAATTCTGATACTCGATTAAGCAAATCCTGCCTGTTCTTTTTGTTCTTCTCCCTCTGCTCCATTGACGTGGCGTGCAAGTGTGGTACTGCCTTGGTGGTAGATCTGTCCCCCCAGTTCTCCACAGGGATACTAGAGTTATGGACATAGAGTAGAATGGCAATGTGTAGGAAAAGCTAGGAGATGCCTGGTGCTAGTACAGGTATATGAAAGTATTCAGACATCCAACAGACAAACCACAGAAACACATCCTATCCTTCTATGTTGAGGAACTGGTAGCTATGATATGAAGACTGGCTTAATTCCATGTCCTATCCCCCACTGTCTGGAGGACATGGTTTTGGTGAAGGTCAGAAGGTAGAAAACTCATAATCTTACTCTGTGTTTATTGTTTGCTGTTGTGATCTACTTCTGTGGAGCATTTAGAACATCTGACATTATCACAGGACTCTTTCAGATGAATACCTGTTCCCTTAGAAGGACTGTCCAGTGCACTTCTGCATAAACTTCAGTATAGTTTAGATGAGTAGCTACATTCAACTGCACTGCTTAACCAAGACCTGAAGATAGGAAGAGTAACGGAGCACTTGGGTTTTCAGAAGTTTTGTCTGGGAGTGAGGGAGTTGATATAAGGTGGGATTTTTTTCTTTAAATTTGTGCATGCTTTTTTTTTTATATATTACCTTAACGAGATGCCAGGTCCTTGCAGTGCTAGCATCACTAAAAGTTATCTGAGTGGCCCAAGTAGTTCACCTTTTTTCTTAGAAGCTATTTCATCTCATGTTTTACCACTCTCCTGAGTTTCCCAAATGTCATGTTATTCAGCTTTTTTTCACACCCCTGGCCAACTCATCAGCACAGTCATTATCCAACCTCTTGAGCTGATCTACTTAACACCTCATTAAAAAAAATATGTTCAGCTCATCTCCTCTCACTGCTCTTCACTTGTCAACAAGTCCTGTTTTTTCCCCTTTTACATGTAGTCCTTTTGGTGCTTAATATTTGTCAATCATTAGTTTTTACCCTCTGGTGCAGTTTTCTCAGGCTGCTCTTACTAATCATCTCATCTATATTATATGCCACTGCCTTTTTAGCTTACAGTTTATATTTATATATGGAATTTTTGGTCTTGTTTATCCTTAAGCTTGAATGCTAAAACCAAGGCATTAATAGCATATTCAAATATATCCTCTGCCATTGTTTCTTAAAAAAAAAAAGTATATTTTATAAAAATGCTGCTATCGCTTTGTTGTAGTTGTTAGAAACTTTTTGGTTGAACTTTTCTGTAGAAATAGTTTTCATACTTGGCTGAATGATTCAGTATTTCTTTAAAGAATCCATAATTATTTCTGAAGGAAACTTGTTAAAAGTAAGCTCACAAATAAAGCTACAGACTGGTTTTTTTTTGTTTTGTTTTTGTTTTTTTTTTACTGTGAAGCAGTTAAAATCAGAAAGTTAGCAGACAATTTTTCCAATTTTTTCCGCAACAGAAAATAATTAGGATTCAATGATATGGAACATGCCATCCTTGTAATTTATTTTACATATGTAAGTAGCTTTTTTAGCTGTATCTGTGCTCTTTACTGCATTTCACTATGACTTTACTATACTATGCAAAGAGATGTGTAACCTGGACAGTTCTTGAAACTGATGATAAGTTAGTCTCGTGATGGAAGTAGGCACTTAATGATGTTTTTGACTATTGGGGAATGATGGGCAAGTGAATAAAAAGTGACTTTAAAAATATTTAACAGTCACATGATTTCTTCTGTACCACAACTGTTTGATTTTTTTTTTTCCCCCTATACATAAAACAGTGACTGTAGTTTTGGGAAACCCCAGTGTGTGTTAACTACAGGTAAATGCTGACTTTGTGAAGCTGACCATTGTGTGTTTGAGTAGCCAGAAAAATAGTGGTGATGTTTGTGCTGTCACGTGAACATAAGACCAATAAGTTTTCTGAGAAATTGGAATTTCTTGGTACCTGAAAATGTTCAGTGAGTATTGACAACAATTTATCTTACCACTAGCAGCTGGAAACCTGAAGATATTACTCCTCATCCCCCAAATATCAATGCTAGTTTTTGAAGATTACAAGGGCATGGCAAACAAAACTGAGCATCGTAGGGCTAGAGAAGAAAAATCATAAAACCCCCAAAATATTTCAAAGCATTTTCAAAGACATCCAGGGCTTCAGTAAGCTTGGTATTCTGGTGGCTTCTTTGGCTCCTCCAATACTTGGTATAGTGAAGTATTTTCATGCAGGCAGCTTGCTTTTCAAGGAGATACCTTAAATGTTTCTGCATTTAGTGCACTGAAATGTTAAAGCTGTGAGATTCTAAACAGACTGCAGTCCTGGATCAAACTGTTGAATTCTTAGGAAAAGTTTCCTGCAGAATCAGCTTAGCCGAGTTCAGTTATGACTGGAGTACAGTGTTCTCATGCTGATGTTGCTATGAACCTCAGTTTTAAGTTCAGGCCTGTATTACTGCCATTAGCCTAAGCAAGACAGAGCTGCTTTCAAGTATACATAGGAATGAGAAATGAGGAGGAAGAAATACCATGGTACACTCTATACCCCTGCTACAACCTTTTCTTTTTTCTCTCCGAATTTTTGGCTAGAACTGAAAATCTGGTCTTCATTTTGAATATACTGGAGAAAGGACAGCACAGAAAATCTGACTTCAAGGAAAGTGTTCTTTCATTATTTTCCATCTCATAGGCTGTTATCTGTACAGGTCCTGAGCAGAAAAACATCTAGTTAGGGAGGAAGTCCCCAGGCAGAGGGTGATTGGAGGAAAAAAAAAATATCTCACCATAGTCAAACCAACATTGGAACCTGCTATGAAATCCGCACAGTGCTTGAAGCAGAATATGATAATTTGATTATGATAACATGAGTGTGCCTTTAAATAATTCCCTGTCATAGTTAAAAAGTGAAGAATAATGAAAAAGGTGAATGGGAATGATGGAGGACAATACTCTGACTACATCCATCACCTCTTAGCTGTACCTGTCTGTTTATGCACGCCATCAATGTTGTAACAGCAACTGTCTTCAGAGAAGCTGTGCCTAATGAATCCTTTAGGTTTACAATCTATGAAGGTAACTTTGTTTCTCTTTCTTGTTTTTTTTTTTTTTTAATGCACTTACGGTGGCTGATGACTCGACTCTTATGCTTAGGGGACTGTTAGCTGCACCGGCATAAATAGTTCATTACTATAACTATGCTGGGGCTATGAAAAAGAAGAGGAAAAAATATCAGCACAGCAAATGTCTTGAGGGCTGAATTATTTTTTGCTTCCCTGCCTTGCTCATGAGTGGGAGCTACAAAGTACTATATTGCTACCGTTGCCATCACCTCACTGAAATAGCTACCATTATTCATAGGAGGGCAGCTGAGGTCAATTCTATGCGCTTTGTGCAAGGATCCCTACTATTCATCCCTTACAGTCCTCTAGACTGTGAGCTGTAGCAAATGGATTAGGGAAACAGTCTATTCCATCTCCATGAGGTATAGATTTGAGTTTGAGTTGTCCTTGTGTTTTCTAGTGCAATCTTATGTATATCATGAGCAAGACTTTTGAGCAGCCTTAAAAGCATAAGATGAAACAGCTTTTTTTTTTTTTTTATCAGATTAAAAAAAAAATAAATAAAAAAAAGAAGACCAAACATCTGCTTCATTGTGGAAAGCTTCAAATGCATTTGTAGATGACTAAAGCCTAAGGGCTTTCACTGAAATTGCAATGTAGTTTATTCTTAGCAATTAGATGGAAACTGGCCATGCTTCAAATATGACATAAAAATGAAATGTCCTCCACATCAAACTGACATCGCAGTCTTGGAATACCTGGTGGATTATGTGCAGTATTGTTTTCTTTTCTCTGTCTTTTCAGCCTCAATACTCTGATCAATAAATGCATACCGAGGCAGCCATGGTGACAAAGAATGATGTCTTTCCTTCAGATATTTGATGCTGAATAGAATGCATGAAACATCAGCTAAATTTGTGCATCTTCTGTTCAGTGGTGGGTACTTTTGAGCTCTGTCTTTCCTTAGCTTCAGCTTAATAAAGGATTTGCAGGGCAGATGCAGAGAATGCTTTGTACACCAAAGGGAATGTCCCTGAACTACAGTTAATCTGTTTAGTTATGAAAAAGTTAGGGAGATCTTGGGCTCCTTAATTGAAAAGCTGTAATAATTTGATTTTACGATGTATAGAGGGTTTGCTGTGATCTTTTTTGATGGGGTCATCTGGAATACTTCATGAATGCAGTGAAACTATAAACAAGATGTGTTGGGTTTTGTTTTGGTTGGGGTTTTTTTGTTTGTTTTTTTTATTCAGGACTGCAAAACATCTCATTCAGTCAACAAAGTGAAATGGCTGATAGAGAACATGCAAGCATATTTCGACGGTAACAACAAGGAGAGAATTTCATAGTACTTACTAAAGCTTGCTGAACTGTTAGTTTTCCTAGAGCTGTTTTAAGTTCCACAGGGGCACTGCTTCTTTCACTTTGGCCACATCTACTTGGCTTTTCAGCAGCAATGCACTATCCTGTATTCATTACACCTACCTACATTATGCTCTACCCTTGCATTGCATTAAAACCCATATGAAATATTCATTAGAAGAACGTGGAAAACAGACACACAGGCACTTCTTAAAGCAAATGGAATTCTACTACCTCATCTGGAATATATGGTCATATTAATCCTTTACTCCTTCAGATATGTCCCTGCATCTCACTGAATCTGAAGGTATAGGAGGATTACCCTTCACTTTTAAAATGTAATAAATAATTTGTCTTTGAAACAATTAATTATTAAATTTATTCTTAAAATGTATTTTTCCTAGGGAAAAAGAAGAAAAAGTCTTAGGCTGGAAATCCATACTATCCAGAGAGAGAATGTCCAAAAGGTGGATTAGCACTCTGACACTGTGAATATTTTAGAAAGGTGGAAGTATTAGAGAGGGAACTATCAGAAGTTAAAATGCCAGGTATGGTTGCTCCTGTGTGATTTTGTTCATGTAAGAAGTTGTGATGTATTACCTTTCAAAAGGTAAGTCTTGTTTCCACTCTCTGTCTTGGTAGTGGAAACTTTCTTTTAAACGTAAGTATCATTTACTCTTGAACTAAGCCCCCTCCACCTGGTTCTTTCACCGTAGAGGTAGTATAAGGGGCCTTGCAGCCTCTATATTATTTGACTAAGCACAATGTTAAGATCTTTCCTTTAGTGGCGATCCAGACCCGTGTATTCATTTGGTATTGCTGAACAGCTGTACGGGTTTACCAGTGTGAGTCCGGGACCAATATTCATTATTTTCAAGTCTGTCTATTTTATTCCTTGTCCTGTCTAATCGGCATTGGTGTCCCTGCAGCAACACCTCTAAGAGTTCAGGCTCTGGATTTAATGCAGGTGGAAGTGACTTGGTGTTGGCTGTTTCCATGGTGTACATATAATCTGTCTTGTCCTTGGTATATAGGACAATTCAGATCAAATACTTCACCTGACTAGGTGTGCGGTGTTGTATTTAGTGGTAGAGCAGATGGCATTTCCCTTCCTGAGCTGTGCAGCAATTACTGTATACCTTTGCCTTTGAGAAATTTATCACTTAAGGCTAAGACTTTCCAGTGCAGTGCTGGATGTACTTTAAGTCCCTCAGTAACTGGCTGGGTGTGCATATGGCTAATTTGCTTTCGGCAGTGCAGTGGAAAACCATGTTTGTCATTTTCTTATAAAACCATGGGCAAGTTCATGTAGCACGTTTCTTCTTGTCAAGTTATTTACAATATGTAAGTTAAATGATACCTTTTGCATTTGAGAAAGAAATGCAGTAAGTGCTGCTCACACCAGGAGTAGTTGGGCTTATTAGAAATCTTCCCATAGTGAGGAAGAAGGATAACGTATACACTTGCTATTAGGAAGTATTAGTATGTTAAAAGAAGTAAGTGCCGCTATCCACTGAAGTATCCATTGAACTAATGGATAGATTTTTATCATTATCTTACTATTAGATTGCAAAACTGATGTTTAATGACACATAATTGTTTATTTGGTTGCATTACTAGACCTTATTCTTATATATAAGCAACATTCAACATAGTGTATCACATTAACCTGTGATCACTGATACAAGAACTTGTCCACATGTGGAAATCTACAAAATAGCTGCTCTGAAATAAATGCTGCAAAGAGCTGTTAAGATTTTCTTTTCTTTTTCCAGGGGTGTAAGTGAGGGTTGTATAAACCCTCTCTGCTGCTATTCTTATTCCAGAAATAGGTGTTCACATGGGCACTTGTTCTAAAAGAAGGCACTAGTAATTCTACTTACTTCGACGGGCAGCAGGAGTCAGGTTGTTGCTTCTTTCTGATAGCTGAAAAAAGACTTCATATATAGTTTTAAAAATCTTCCTTACTATATGTGGTCACATATCAGCTCATTGCTTTGTTACAGAGCCTGGGAATTTATGTCATCTGTTAATTCAAATCTCGATTCAGAAAACAGGAAACATGAGGGTCGCACAAATGTTTTTTTCTAGTGGCTCTCAACAGCCATGTCATATACAGTCACATTAATGAATAGCTTTTGTACCATGAGAAAATTGAAGTACATGCACACGCACACACAGAGATTGTATAGCATTCACTTGCACCTAGCAATGAATTATAAAATGTCCTGTCCCAGCAGTGATGTTACAGGATGGTTTTGGATGTTAAAATAAACTTCTGTGATTGTCTATTGGTTTATAGATAATTCTATAATACATGCTACTCTATTATTTGCTTTATGACCTGGTCCCTAGTAATATCTAATTAAATATTGTAAAATTACTAACTTGTCTCATGAAAATGGACAGCTTTTGTCTCCCTCTGTGTCACAGCTTCTCGGACTTACCACTGCAGATTGTGCTGGATGCTTAGCATTCAACTCTTAATTGAAATTGATACAAAATTATTAGCTTCAGCATGCAGTGTTACCATATTCATGGCCTGCTCTTCTGCCTCTGAGTCTTAACTTGGAGACAATGCCTGCTCCCTGAGTGCTTCATTCTTAGAAATGTGTCAGCCACAGTAGTAGATGCAAATTGCAAATTTGTTTTAACTCCGGGAATTTTACATGAGTGAGGTCATCAGATTTAACTTTAAAAGACTAAGTGGTACTTTTATACATAAATCCTCTGCTAACAGAATCCCAGAGTAAAGCTGGAAAAGAGTCAACACTTCCATGTCTTACTGAGAGAAGTAGTTTGCTCAGTATTAAAGTTTGCTCAGTATTTAATTTTGCAGGTGACAGTAATAGTAGTAGTGTACAATGCTTGTTCCTCATTGACACGAGTATCATATGTTTTAATGATTGACTTGTTTCGGAAGATGTTTTCTCCATATGCAAGCTGGATAAAGCAATTTGCAAAGCAAAATGAAAGAATTGTGATGTCCTTCCTATTGGTCAGTGGAAAGGTTTGACTCCTTCAGATCCTTCTGAAGGCTCTAGAAATAGCTTTGGTGACCTCTCAGTTTACTTGTTTGTGACACAGAGAGCATGATAAATTTCCTGCTGGAACATGAAATCATCTGGCAGAGACATCTACAGGAATGTAATTGCAAGATATGTTTATCAGTGCTTTCCCTGGGCTCCTGAGCTGCAAGTCTTTTACTTTTTCTTTCTTTTTAAAATAGAAAGATCATTTTTCTGGTTGGAATAATAAATCCAGCTTTGACACTTCCTTATCTACACTACTGGTTTTAATGCTCAGGCAGGTGATTTGCCTGGGGTACGAGCCCTAGATAATCTCGAAACACTTTTGTGTTTGATATCATGAACAGTTCTGCATAGGATGTAGCTGATCTGCGTGCTGAAGGTTAAGTGATACTAAATTAAGTGGCCTATAGAGCTGAATACCCTACTGAGTTTAATCCTATAGTTAATGACCTCCCCGACACAGAATCATGGAATGGTTTGGGTTGCAAAGAAGCTTAAAGATCATCTAGTTCCAACCCCCCTGTTGTTGGCAGGGACACCTTCCACTAGGCTGCGTTGCTCAAAACCCCATCCAACCTGGCCTTGAACACTTCCAGGGATGGGGCATCCACAACATCCTGGGGCAACTTGTTCCAGTGCCTCACTGCCCTCACAGTAAAGAATTTCTTCCTAATATGTAATCTCAATCTACCCTTTTTCAGTTTAAAACTGTTACCCCCTTGTCCTATCACTGCATTCCCTGATAAAGAGTCCCTCCCCATCTTTCCTGTAGGCCCCCTTTAAGTAAGTACTGGAAGGCTGCTATAAGGTCTCCCTGGAGCCTTCTCTCCTCCAGGCTAAACAACCTCAACTCTCTCAGCCTGTCCTCATAGGGGAGGTTCTCCAGCCCTCTGATCATCTTCGTGGCCCTCCTCTGGACCTGCTTGAGCAGGTCCATGTCCTTCTGATGTTGGGGGCCCCAGAGCTGAACACAGTACTCTAGGTGGGATCTCACAAGAGCGGAGTAGAGGGGGACAATCACCTCCCTCGGCTTTCTGACCATGCTTCTTTTGATGCAGCCCAGGATATGGTTGGCTTTCTGGGCTGTGAGCGCACGTTGCTGGGGCATATTCTGTTTTTCATCCACTAATATCCCCAAGTCTTTCTCCACAGGGCTGCTCTCAATCCACTCATTGCCCAGCCTGTATTTGTGGTTGGGATTGCCCCGAGCCAGGTGCAGGACCTTGCACTTGGTCTTGTTGAACTTCATGAGGTTCGGACAGGCGCACCTCTCAAGCCTGTCAAGGTCCCTCTGGACGGCATCCCTTCCCTCCAGTGTGTCGAGCACATCACACAGCTTGGTGTCATCAGCAGACTTGGTGAGGATGCACTCAATCCCACTGTCCATGTCGCTGACAAAGATATTAAACAGTGTCAGTCACCATACCGACCCCTGAGGAACGCCACTTGTCACTGGTCTTCACTCGGACATCGACCTGTTGACTGCAACTCTTTGAGTGCGACCATCCAGCCAATTCCTTATCCGCTGAGTGGTCCATCTGTCAAATCCATCTCTTTTCAATTGAGAGATGACGATGTCGTGCAGAACAGTATCAAAAAACTGTCCCTCAAAGAACCTTCCAAACCTGTGGAGAGAAAGCCTGATGAATACAGCAAGGGACATACATATTGTGATAATGTTTATGTTACTTTCTGAGTCTGGTGAGACCCCGTCCGAGGAGGTGGAAACATAGAGGTTTGGGAAATCCAAGTACCTGGAAACAGCAATGCCTTGTTGTAGAGCGTGAACCTGTCCTGCTATAAGCTCTTTCTTCAGCTAGCTCCTCATACCTTGGTTCTGATCAGACTGGAGCTGTGAGCGACAAAATACTACAACATGTCTGAGACATTCAGCAGTGTAGTTTAAGTTATCCTCCCAGGCACCCTGCCTACCTCACTCCCTGCAGCTGGTCCTCCTTGCCTCAACCCACCCTCTTGTTCTCCTGGACAGGGACAGAGCAAGTGGCCTTGAGCCAGCGATGCCTTTCTCACGCTCTCTGCAATTACCTGATGCCAGGGTAATACCGGCAGGTCTCAGCAGCTTTGTCCACGGAATGATCCTGAGCCTGATATTCTTATTTTGTATAGCTAGAAGTACTCATTGTTCAAAATGTCATACTTTAAAAAAGTAAATAACCAAATCAGACAGGGAAAATGCTCTTCATTGCATGCATACAGGGCTCAGGGAGTAAGCAACACATGGGTGTTAATAAATGACACTGAAGAATCTTGTCATAAGATGTGTCTCTTCTAGAAGCCTGGTACTCCCTAAGGCATCCTGGGCCAGCAATTGCTATCCAGAAGAAAGTTTATCGGTTTTGCTGATCTCATGAAAAACGATGAGAGCATGAAACTTAACATCTCATCTCCTCTATGCAAAAAAATCTTGTTTTTACCTTCGAAGTAGATGCTTCTTGGAACAAATGGGACTATTGCAGTGTCTTACATTTGTAGGACATCAACTGATAAACTGACCCTAGGAAGGGCAGGCTTTCTATTAACTACTGAAACTCCAAACTTCAAAGGTACAGCACTGGGTATAGTTATGCTGAAGGGACCACGAATAATTTGTGAGCCAATGTACACTGCTTGTGCTATCTGTAGGATGACTGAAAGCATTAAAGATACATGATCTTTTATCAAGGAGCTACAGCAGTAACAACATCAAGCTCTAGAATCAGCAAGCAATAGTTTACAGGTTAGTGCTTTGAAATATTTATTTTGTCTGATTTTAAAATGTTTAGTCTGGAACATTTTAAATTATACTTTCCCACTGTATATATTTGGCTTGTGGAGCCTGTCTCTCTGACTCTGGACAAGTATGGACTAGGAGTTACTGTATTTTATTGTTTAGAAAACCAGTCTGTGGTTGAAGCCTAATGTAAAAAGCCAAGTGTCCTTTTGAGAATGCCAGGGTCAAAGTGCAAGGCCAAAAAAAGGGAAAATGAGATAATAGGAATCTTGTGAGATTTCTCTGGTGGGAATAGAGACCTCTGAAGCCCAAACACAGTGGAAATTTATAAAATAGTGCCCGAATGCATGTGCTAACAATAGTAAATCTTCTGCAAAGTATCATGATTGAGTTCTAAGTTGAATAAAATAGAATAATAAAATAGTAATCTCTTAATTGCTTAACTGACTTGGCCTCTGTTGTGACCAATGGGACTTTAAAAGTCACTTTTCAATATTTTAGTGAGGATTTGTTGTTTCAAAAAATGTGTCCCAATTCGCAAGGAGACTGGGGCAACAAGCATGTAAGTTTATCTTAAAATCCCAAGCTGAGTCAAATAGCTGATTTAGGACAGAATTATTAACTCAGTTTGAGTTCACATTTACAGGTTAATAGCTATCAAACGTTTGCTCTCACCTTCCTTTAATACTACACTTTGGCTACACTTCGACTCCCACCACCCATAATCCTCCTGACAGGTTGTTGCTGGAGAGGAAAGAATTGGGATGCCTTATGGAAAGTGTTTCTGTTGTTGGCTAGGTTTGAAAACCTAGCAAAGAAACTAGATTGCAGAAATGTCCAGAACCAAGTTAAAATGAACATAGAAATGACACAGTAAAATACGTGGAAATTGAGCAATTACAGCTGACTGCTTTGATTAGGACTGGATGTACGGTTATATACATGAGGTATAAATATATACATTGATGTATATACTTGACAACCGAATAGTGAGTCATATGGGATGGGAATGAAATGTTTCAATATATGGGGACAGGTTCTTCATTCAATCACAGCTAAGTCAGTAGGAATGGGGGAAACTTCCTGATTAGGCATCATCAGCTGGAGAAAAAATGAGACAAGTTTTTCTGTGGCCCACTTTTCCCTTTCGTACTTTCCTTAGCTGCTTGCTTTTCTCCAAACTTTTTTTGCTGTCCTTTCTTTTCCTGTTAAGAGCCAACTCTGTTTTCACTTATAAACGAAAGGTACATCTGTTGGAGTGAGAGCAGAGATTGGCTCTGTTCTCGAGGGGTAAGTTATAGTTATGCCTCTAGTGGTATTTTCGCTTGCAGCAATAACAAGTGATGTGGCCAGTGTTCCACACAGAGGGGTTTTTTTAGCTGGATTTAAAAATCTTTTACTGTTTTTCTACTGAAGATCCTAATGCAAACTCTCCAGGGTACATCACAATAAAACTTACACTGATGGCAGACCTGCTTTAGTTCAAACTGTGTCCAGCTACAACCAGTTCTCATGCATATTTGTTTTTCAAAATTAAGATGGCCTTCACCAGTATTTTTGGTACTCTTGAGACATGATGACATTTAATCATGAAAAAAGCTTTAGACACAGCATGGGAAAGTGCTTTATTTTCTCTCACCATTTCCCTTCAATTATGATATAAGTGAAACCAGATAGAACGCAAAATAAAATCCACTCGACTGAAATATTTGCAGCCTTCATATACACATATTCTCCCACATTCTGGTAAAAGCCTCTTTCTCTCTATTCTCTCCCAAATTTAACATGACCTTTAGAGCTAATCACATCTCTGAAAGCTTTTCTTTATTATTTCTTTGCGGGCAAATAGATAAGTAACTGCATTATTTAAAACAACTTAAAATGTTCATTAGGGAGTGCCTAGTCTAACAAAGAAGGGAATGAGTGGATACTGTGCTCGAACTGGAAAAACGTATCTATGGTTTGGTGATCAGTTTCTGACAGTCTGTCTGGACTAAGAGATGCAGTAAAAGTTTGGGTTGTACCCCTGCAGTAGTGCTTTTGCAGTTTCCCAGCGCAGGGAACCTGCCATGTTCCCTGTTGTGTCCGTGCAGAGAGTGTCCCAGGTCACACCAGGAGTGCTTGGCCAGAAGACCTGGATATCCTTCACGTTCGCAGCTGAAAGAAAAAAGAGATGGGTTGCATGGGAATGCTTCAGGGCCTCTCTCTAAAGAAAACAAGGCCCTGATTAAAGAAATCACTCAGGGTTGTGTATTTACACAATCCACTAACCATGGCAGTAAATGGAGCTTATTCATGAATTTAAAGATGGGTTATTCTTTCTGAAGAAGCTTAGTGTCCCAAAACAGGCTCTCTTGACTTGCAGTTGGGGTCCTGGCTAGCTGTAGCCACATAAATTCACCAGTGCAACTGTGATCAAGGCCTACCATGTTGTTTAAGTATACAAATACATATTTAGTTATAAACAAGTTAGGACATTGTAACAAATGTGGCTAAAAGCTGTACTGTGGAGAAGAATGAAGGTTTCTGATATGTGTGTTCTTTTCCCCCAGCTTCCACGTCTGAACTACATTAGGAAGTCTTAAAATAGATGGGGAAACATGGACCCACATTTTATTGCCTACAAAGTATATGGATAAGAGATTTGGGTTTTTTTTATAGATCGGAAATGCCATTATGTATTTATGTATTTTATTAGTGAAAGAACAAGGTGGCAGGAGGTGTATTTGTGACAAGAGGACTGTATTTCTTTTATAATGGGGATACTTTGGCTTCTCTCATCAAGTATTGTGCAGCCTCTTCGATGTATATAGTTATCCACTACAGAATTGAACCCTTTTGTGTTGTTTCTTCCTAGCTACATACTTCGTCTGATGTACTACTTGTTTTTTTCCTGGTACAAAACATTTTTAGTTGCACCAGATCAGACTGGGGATAGTTAATGGAAACACAGCAGACAGAATGGGGATATTAAATGTGGGGATAAATGTTATCACGACAACAGGACTCTTTGTAGCCATAAGAAGAAGAGTAAGACCTGCCCATAAAGTAGGTGAGCAGTATAGGACCTGTGGAGGAAAACTGAATATTGGGGTAGACACATGGAAGGCACCGAGATGCTCAGAGTCGTAAATAGATTAGGGTACATAGAATAGTGCGATTAATGTGGTTAGTTGAGTTAGTTAGCTGACCTAAGTTCATTGCACCAAGACGGGTGACTGTCTGAGGGAGGAAGCTGAAGAGCTCACTGGAAAAAGCAGGAGTAGCAGCATCAGAAAGAGAAATGTCAGATAGTCTTTCGTCTTCAGCATTTTGGCGAGTCATGCTGGAGAGAAGGTAATTGGTGGTAGCTGTGCTTTATTTAGTTACTTAGATACTGTATGGAAACCACCACTTGTTTGTATTAAGAACATGTTGTTTAAGTGGGATTAAGAATTTAAAAGAAAGCTGCCTGGGCAGCCAGCCAAACAGGAGATATCCATTTATAGTTTAGCAATGATGAGCCAACATCGGGAATTACTAGGCCAAGTTCCTCCACGATGTAAACTAATATAAGCAAGCCTGAGGCCCTGGTGCATGAAACGAGGCTATGTTTCCCCAAAATGTAACAGACACAAAAAAAGCTCCTTGTTGTCAGCTTGTAGAGGTTCAGTATTAGCATAAGAAGTAAGTGAATTCTGGCTGGATAGACATTTGCTTGCTGAAAACGAGGTTCATACCAGGAAGGAAAGCTGCCAAGGAGATTGTTTTTTGGTGCTTAAAAAATGAGAACTTGCTAAAAACATGAAGCTCTGCAGTGTGAGAAAAGGCAGGGAAATATCCCCTGCTCTCCCATGTTACTGAGCTCAACAGGGAAGGGACTTGATTTTGAACATTTGTTACTTTTTTTAAAATCATGAATCAGCTGGATGTCACTAGATGAAGCTACGCATTACGAAAAATACCTACAACAGAAAAAGTTTTAACATAGAAAAATGTAAATATCTCTTTCCCTCCATTCTCCTCACAGTTGATTCCCAGACTTAAATATTGAAATAGCTTCACTAACTTATTTTATATGAAGGCATTTGCTTCACATGTTGTCTCATTCAAAATTAGCTTTAGCTTTTTGCCCACTGATTCCCCAGTATCCTTTTCTCAAGCAAATGAATGTAATAAAAAAGCCATGCAATATTGTTTTTCTCACCATACAAATACAATATGATATCATAACACACTCAACAAATATGATGGTTCCTTTCTAGGCTCTGAGTTTACTATATTATCCCGAACTAATTAATTTTCTGAAAGCTTGAAAGCTCTGCTGTGGATTGCCTAAAATTGTGTAAATGGTCCCAGACACTGGCTGCCAACTGTCTGGTGTCCCTACCAGTGGGAAGATGATTTAAGTGCATAAAGTTCTGGACTGCTCTCAGTTTAAAGGAGCTTCAAAGACCTCTGTGGTCTCTGGGGACAGAGTTGCATCCTTGTGACTTGATACACCAGCTGAAGAAAAATTGATATAGCATGGAAATGTTTTGTCAAGGGCTTATCCATTATTTACTGTTGATCGATGCTGAAAGTTGAAGTTTGAAAGTTGAGGTCAGCAGTTCTTTGTCTCAGATATTTAACAGAAAACAATCAGAAGAGTTGGAGCTGGGAGGACAAGGGGTCCATTTGATGAAACGCCAATTGATCACCCGAAGACTTCTCCCTTTGGGAGTGGCTGTGTGACAGAAGTTTGATTCATCATCTGTCCTGTACAGACAGGGAGTAGTGAATGCTTTGTTATTGTGTTCACCTTTATTTGATTAAGCACTGGGGACTGTTAGGTCATATGGAAGGAGCAGACAGGAGTGTAAACAATTGAGAAGATGCATGGCAGCGTGGCAACTCTCTCTCAGATGCGCCTGAATATTTAGCTCTAAATCTGATTACATAGGATTTAATGCAATATCATGAGCTGAATAATCCCTGTGTGTGAAAGACAGGCTACTCTCTGTGTTGTGGGGAATGCGCTGGCAGGAAAAGCAACAGGTGACTTACCATTCTCTGAATGAATCCCAGCCTCCGTAATAGCCTCATGCACTGGGAATGTTGTGTTTTGCAGTTTGCTGACCTACTTTCCATAAATTACTTAACTTCTTGAAATGTAAAGTGGTTCTGTCAGGACAAGTGAAAGAACTGAGCCCAGAATGTCTAATGCCATGAAAAAAAGGGCATCTGTGATTACGGTGTGCTTGTAATGCAAGTCTTTGGGAAATGAAGCGTGTACAAAACTTGAGCTAGATCGTGGAGAACATGTATTTCAAGAGCAGACAGGAGTCATGAACCTATTTGGCAGTGCCTTTTGGAGAGAGTGAGAGATGGTAACTGCTAGGAAACACATGTGGCTGGGTAGCTACTAGGTACCTGAGAGCTATGCTGGCTTGCCGGAGCATTGTCCTGCTGTGCGCAGCACACACTTAGTTTGCCAGCTGCTGGAGTAATAGCAAGAAACACTCAATGAAGCAGCAAAGCAAAAATCTGGCAAAAATGCTAGGAACAGTGTAGTTTTCTATTTTCCAGGGTCTTGATGATATCTTAAGTTTAAAGGTTAATTAGATGGCTGAAATTATAGGAACGGAGGGAAACCTTTAATGGCATTTTTTACAATGGCATTCTGCACAACAGATACTGTGTATTTTGTAAACCTCTGTATTAGAGATTTGAGCATCAGTAGGAATTCTGCAGTGTCTCAAGGCACACTGTTATGTTTAAAAAAGATCCATTTGAGGTGAGATAGTTCTTTTTCAGATAACTTGCCTTAGAGTATAGGAAATGTGGCTGAAAATTTGGCATTTTAAGAAGCCATTTTCCATTTGGTTGCTGTCTTCAATCCCACAAGGATATTGGTGTAAAAATGCATGAGAATCTGGGTGCTTCTTAGGCCGATCTGGCCCTGCATATGAAATCATAAACAAAATGGCACTTTGAATACTATAATAACCTATACTCTTGTGCTTGCTAATTTTTGCAAAATTATGCCCTTGAGAAAGCGTGAAGTTAATCGTATTTAGTTTAAGGGACAACAGAAATTCATGGCTGATACTGGAGTTATTAATGATGTCTAATTAATATACCCATTAAAAGTTTGCAAGATTAATCTAACAAGTAAATTGTAACCAAGTTTAAATTGGAATTTTCTCTAAAATTGGTTTTCCAGACTTTTAGGAAGGATTTTAAACAGAAGTGCTGTAGTTAATAAGAAATCCCAGGCAGCATTATTTATATGAAGTAGCAGGCCGAGGGATTGGTAACAGGATACTAAATCTTTTTTCTTTACCTTACCACTGTGACTGTAATCCTTAGTGATTTTAATGAATAATTCTTACAATCTGTTGACTGTTTGCTAAAATACTTTAAATTACTAGGTCCTGGATTTGTTCAGCTGGGCAGCTGGCCACGCTGCAGAAAGAGCTGATGTTATCTGACACAGATCTCTCATGGAAGGAATGCCAGCCTCCCCAGAAGGTCGCGGAGGAGAGAGCGAGGATTGAAGGGAAGGAAAACAAAGAAGATCACCAAGATTGTGCCCAAGCTACTCAATAAAAACCAAAGCCAGGTGGCATTGACTGGGTTGTATGCGCCCTGTTTGGGGATAACTCCCTGTAGAGTTACATAGCATTTTGTTTTGTCTTTCTTTTGGGCTTCATAGGGTGCGCCCCTGGCCTCATGACATCACTAGTATTTTTCTGTGTCATTTTCTTCTGTTCAAAGATTCTGAAAAAACTGGGAGGGCTTTGTTGCTGCCAGTTACCAAAATGTTTCTGTAGCATGAAATTGAAAGTATGTGTTACATGTATGGATGTGGCTTGTGGGCACGCAGGAGTGTTTCGGGGAGCAACACCCATAAAGACTTGGGATACCCTGTTCACGAATACATATGGTAATCCAGACATCAAGATTCTTTGTATAGTGAACAGCGAGTATGTTATGTGTCTAGGCCTGGCATGAAGGAGAGGCTGCTTAAGCCAGAAAGAAACACTGAGGATAGAGGTGTTTGGTTTTTTTTTCAGATTTAGACATTTTCTTGGAGGGGGGGTGGTGCTGAGCCAGGCATGTTGATGGGATTTTCAGATTGAAAGAGCTTTTTGGACTGAATTACTCAATTTACTTCTTTGAGTATGAACCCCTGATTCACTTTTTTTTCCTCCAACTACTGAGTAGTTAGTTTCACCTGACTGATAAAAATGAGAATTACAAATTAAAATGCTCTTTTGTACATAAAGAGAGCATGAGACTAATTTGTGAGGTTCCAGGCATGTGAAGGAGATGGGTTGCAAGACTTGCAGTTTGGCCAGAATGGCTTGTGGGCACGCACAAAGTGATGTGATTTACCTTGGTGGCTACAGCGCAAAAGCCTGAAGCCTCTCAAGTGTTCAGCTGGACTACCTAGGGAATGCTTATTTGTGCTTAAGTACCAAATTGGGTTTATGTTGGGCTTTTTTGGCAAATGTAAATTTTGTGTACGTGGCCCCATGTGATGTGGTTACAGTTGCACAGAGAGTCTGTCACAGAGACCTGAATCCCTTCCTAGAGGCATAATGACTGGGCTGTATCTGATTAATCTCTAAACCCACCAAAATCATGCGAATCTCTTTTTGTGTTTGACAATTTTGTGTTGGACAATTACAAGCAACTAAGTCACTGTGGTTTAAGCAGTTATTGCACCTTCTGCTGAATGTTATTCATTCTTAAGTGAAAAAGCTGGTACAATGGGCACATTCAGAGTCTAAGGAAAGGAGCTGGCGACATGTCATTGCAGCATTTTTACTTATCGTTGGTTTGGACTGGCAATGCAGGCCCACATCGCAGCTGAAGGAGTGGTAACATGCAGTTGTCAGCAGGAACAATTTCTTCACATGCTGTAGCTCAGCTGCTTGAAATGGTCTTTACAATACATTAAGGTGAAGTTAGAAACATTTAAAGTTATCTTGCCAAAATTACCACATTACAAAATTTCAGAAAACTTCTCAATTTGTAGATGTACAAATGGGTGAAATGAAATACAAGGAAATCCTATGAAGATACTCATATTTTTTATAAGACTATTTTATTAACTAGGTGCTGGCAAGGTGTAATAGGTTAGAAGTGGACCTTTTTGTAAATGCAGAATTCCCCAGGTATTTAGGGAAGATTACCATGACTTCTAACAACCTATATTTTCTCTTACTCAGGTCGCCACTAACACAGGCATTTTGTTTCAAGCAGTGCACCCTCCATGTCACATGTTGGTAAAATTGGATGTAGGACTGCATTTACGAAATTCCAGCTTTTCAGCTATTATGTTACGCTGTAACAGTATCTGGGACAGAAAGTGATTCATGCTTAGGGAAATAGTCTTTTTTTACCTACATGTCTCCAAATTTCCCTGGAAAATCTGGAAAGAATTTGCTTTGAGCAAGTACAGTTCTCCTTCAACACTGTATTTTTAAATCTCTGTGTACCTAGAGACCTCTGTTATATCATCATTATTAATGATGATACTACTGAATGGGTTTTTTAGAATTAGTTAAAAAACAAGAGGAATTAGAAAGGAAGGAAAAAAAAAATCTCTGCAGAGAGACATTCTTTGTGTAATATAATTCTGTAATTTAAAACTATTGGCCAAATTTTGTTTTACAGTGATTGAAAACTGGAATATAACCATGGATTTTGGAAATAATTTTTTTGTAAAATCTTAAGTCAATGATCATTAATCTCAATTTAAAAACTTCAGTGTGAATTATTTGGAGGAATAGCAAAAATTGATGTGTTGCACCTGTTTTTCTTTTCATTGTTTTAGTATAACTTATTTAATACTAATTTAAAGGTGGGAGGTGGAAGGTAAAAGGTAGGGGGTATTAGAGATTTTCAGAAGTTGTTGGCTGATTTTTTTTAACAGCAGCTGCCTCAGTGAATATAAAACACTCTGTGATCTATATTGTACCTGAACATCAATTACATTATGTCAAATTGGGTTTATTTTATTAGGGAAGATGACAAAAGTAAGTAACTATGTTCTTCTCATATAAACCCTAATCAAACATTTCCTCATAATTGCAATGTATCTGACACAGGTCTAAGTGGAAGGAAAGATAATAATTTGCATATTTTAATCTGGAGGTTAGGGACCCCTGTCAGAGTAACAGCCTGGTCCGGGTCAGCCAGGAGAAATAGAGAGGAGAAAAATAATTGAAAAAGCAGTTCACAACAAAATGAAATTTATCTCATTGTCACTTAAGGTTGTCTTCATGTCTGTCTGTAAGAGAGAGGTCAGCCTGGAAGTGAAGGAGGGAAGGGAACAAATATATCTCACTAAGGACCAAAAGACAGTTTTCTTTTCCTTAGTAACAGGAGAAATTGTAATATATATTTATGAAGAGGACTAGGGAAGAGCCCACATGGCACATACCCATTACAAAACACCAGGTGTCCTTTTACTAGCAGCACTGCAGACAGCAGGTATATCTAAAGGTTGTCCTCAAAGACAAGCTCTGTGCTGAGCGTGAGGAGTACTTAATGAAATAACTCACTACAACATATTGATTTTGAAGGCAAGAGGGCAGGAAAGGATTTTCAGCAAAATTAAGATTTCTCAGTTGAAACAGCTGCAGTGGTGGGGCTCATAGAAGCTCTTTGTCAGGATCAAGGGCAAGCTGTAAGTTTTTTCCTTTCCTGAGCTTACTAGGATGTCAAATGTAAAACTGCAATGTGAACTTCTGTGCCCGGACCAGCTATAAATTCCACCGTCCCACAACATTGCTGAGGGGACAGTAACCTCTCGGAAGACCCCCGCATTAACTGTGGTTACTGTGCGTACATGTGTGTGTTTAAATTCTTCTCAGTACCTTGTGTTTTCAGTGGAGTTTTGCATTAACCAGACCATGGCAACAGCAAGAGATGAGGGCAGGGGAATGTTAGTTTAAACGGAGTAGGTTTTAGTGAAGATTATTATCTTGGCCCATCACCTCTCACAGGAAACAGAACTCCTGTTTTCTGCACGAACAGGTCGTGGAAGCAGCCTCTTGAGTGTTGCAGGATCCTGCCTCTGAAAAAGATTGGAGCGATAAGCCTCTCTTCAGAAAGGATTTGCTCCCCCTGTTGACACCCCTGCTAGTCATAGAAGCAGAGTGTCTTTGCTTGCGTAGCGTATTTTTGTGGAAGTGCAGGCCATTCAAGGGACACCCCCCCCCTTCTGCTAGACCCTCATTTAGGTCTTTTCATGAGCAATGAGGCAGAGCAAAAATTAGCAAATGTATCAGTGTGTGGTCTTCTAATCACAAAGGCTCCTGAATTATTATAAAATGCACTATGTTTTAGGGTCTCCACTCATTCTTGTACTCAGAGAAGGACTTTCTGACCATATTGTACCACTGATTGGTTTGAAAAGATGGAGTGGATCCTCAAAAGCTGTGTGTCTAAACAGCAGTATTAGCAGGGCAAGCAGTTTCAGCCTTCCTTTCCACATTAACTAAGGAAATCACTTTACATCAGCACAGAAGATTGAAAGACGAACTCTTGACTGAATATGCTGAACTGGGAAAATATTCTGGAAAAAGACAGGAAGGCAGGCCTTGAATTTCATAGAACAGCAATGTGGAAGTGTTGTTGTTTTGGAAAATTTTCTTTTGGACATGTAATTGCACAAAAATGTCTGGTGAAAAGAAAGCATTGCAGCTGAGCGTCCAGCTCTCCTGTGAGATGTATTTCATTGTATATATGAGTCACTTCTGGGAAGCAGAACTTAATTTGCCTCAAAAAAGGGTGCTGTTAGAGTAAAAGGAACAATAATACGTTCTGTGGCAGAATGAGACAAGTGAGATCAGGGTGCCATTGTGTCAACCATGGCAGAAGTACAGAGCATTGGGTCTGGCCCCAAATACCTATGATTGAAATATGATTGATTACACACTAAGTTAGCAGTGTATCTGTAATAGTTTAACCTATCTGTATGTACAAGCAGCTGACTATTTTTACTCTTCCTTTCCTTCCCCTGGTAAAGGGGGGAAGTTTTATTCTCATGGTGTTCACCCATACCCAATTAATGCCCTTTGAGAGATCAGAAGTCAGTGGCAAAGCAGGAACTGTAGCCTTGGTCTCCAAGGGATAGTGCCTTACCTTCCTCTGTGTGTGAGTATGTGCCCATTTACAGCTTAGGATTGAAGCAAAACTGATAGGATTCATCCCTGGACAACATGAACTGATCAAACGAGCTGAAAAGCAGGATCCTAGTCAGCAGAAAGAGCATGAGGATGATGCACATAGTGCGCTCTGTTTTGCTCTTGCAGTAACATAAATTGGTATCGAGAGGAGAATTGTATTGCTGATGAAGTTATCATCTTCCCTTTTCCCTCTCCCCCAAACCCCTGCTCCATTTTGTCACGCCACAGATAAAGAGCGGACTGGCTCACAGGATTAGCAACGGAATGCTCAGTTTAGGCAGGCTGCTCTGTTTCAGTTTTACTTAGTAGAACTGGAAGATGTTGTTTTCTGCTGTCTTGTTCATCAGCCTGTTGCAAAACGAGTTTGCATCATCTTCAGTGCACAGAGTTCCATGTTGCAAAGATCATCCCTGGGAAGTGCTGGGGTAGATTATGTGCACCCATGAATCACCAAACGTCTCCCGTAAGTGTCTAATATCTTCCTGTCTTGCTAAGCTGCACTTGTGTTTAGTTCCATTTCAGGACAAGTCTGTACTAGGTCCGAATAGTTATATCAGTATGTTATGATGGCAAATGCCTTCACGTTTGCAGTGCTTTTACACAGGCAAAGCTGCAGCACTGCCAAGACTTATTCAAGCTTCCCCAGCACTCCCCTGAGTATATGCAGTTGTGCTAGCCAAAGCATGCTTTTAATAGCATATCTTCATAAGAACTTTTTCTTGTACAGTGTTGTTGGTAATAGTATGAAGAGGAGAAACCTTTGACCAACTGATCTGTGCCAGCAAAATATGTACTGTAAATCTGCCTTTATCTACAGGAATCATAAATTAAAAGTAACTTTTGGGATATAGAGTAGATAATGGCTTGTGTAGGTTTTTAAAACAGTGGCAAGGCATTTACTGTATTCATGTAAGTGTTACTGTGGTGCACAAAGCATACCTCTGTTTTTAAATTTCTCCAGTTTTAAAATATAGGCCTTTAGTTTCGTTTCATTGCTTTACCTCTCTGCTCCAGCAAAACCAATACCAAGCCTCACACTTCCAAATAAGCAAATACAAATCCAGGGGAAAGCCCTCAACAAACTGCCTTTTCAGATTTTTGTCTTAGGCAAAGACTGCAGGTTTTCAGTGATGGCAACCTTCACTCTAGAAGATGGGCTAAGCAAACAAGTGAATTCCGGTTTGACCATAATGCCATGAATCTACTGGAAACACAGAGAGGTTAGCTCACATTTAACCAAAGCTGCTATCAGCAGGAGGCAGCATTCTAAGGCATTTATGCCTTATTTATTTACGAACCAAATGTTTATATTGCACAACTTTCTTCAACTAAAAATGTGGCTAGTGACGCTCAACTTCAGAATATTTATGTCCAATGAATGATGTGGCAATAGAGCAGTCTCCTGGCATTTCACCACTTCAGATGACGTATTTATAAATGGGAGTGATACGGTTCAAAGGAAATGTGTTACAATAGCATAAGACCTAACATATGTTCTAAGATGGAAATTAAAAAAATGCCTTCATGCAGGGAGTTGCAAGAGATTTGCTCACTTGTTTATAGCAGAACGTTGCTTCAGGGTTAAAATTTCCACATTACACATTGCCTTGTTGGCTATACTTCTTCTGGTAGGAATTTCTAGCTCAGCTGCAAATTCCTGCCCACCTCCCCACCTCCCTCTGCCAGTAACAGTGCAATTAATACCATTTGTGTGATTTTGGTAAAAATAAGTATCTGACCTGTTTGTTTTCATGCTATACTGTTAGGATATCCCATCTATAAGGCTCCCCTGTGAGAGACTTTGTGGTAGGCATGCGTACATCTGAGGGATGCAGAATCTGATGAGAGTTCTTGGAATGGAAGACTGGAATTAAGCTACCCTGCGTGCAGGGATTATCCAGCAGGTAAGGGTGGAAACCAGTTTATTCTGAAGGCATGAACTAAAGGCTGGAGAGACTGGTTGGGTGGTAGTTGGTGATGTTCAAGTCTTTTTGTTATTTTGGTTCTTATGTATTTCAATAAGCAGAGCACTTAAGAAGTTAACAGCGCTTTTAATAAAGAAACTAGAATAGATCAGCACATTCAGGTGATACCTGGCTCAGTATCTGCCCAAGCTAAGGCTACAGAAAGATAATCTACTGGAGCAAATTGGAAATTCTTTGTGACAGAATGGTTTTCATTAGAAAAAGGCCAGCTAGTCACAAACAAAAACTGTACCTCCCCTTCTTCCTCCAGTAATGTGTCAGTTTTAATATAAAACTTCACTGCTTGGCTACAGGGTATAATTTTGGCCCAAAATAACAGGCCTGGGATGAAAAACCTTATGGTTGGTAGATTTTCTGGTTTCATGCCTCATGAACTGAATCCTGAAACTGTTTATTAGCTGATTCTGTTTTCCACTCCACAACAAATGAGTGGGAGCCGGTTTTTCTATAACAGAGGGAGTAAACAGTTTCTTGTATTCAGATACCCTAAGTGGAATGCAACCTCATGGTAGTCTATGGCATTCAAATGCAAAGGAAAATTAACTCTGTGGTTTGAAAAACCAAAGCACTCCCTGTGTAATGCACTTTATAGAGGCAGATCCCCAGAAAAGCCATATGACCCCACTTACCATATTTGTGGCGAAGACCAGGATCTAAGATGATGAGGTGGACAGAACATATATAAAGGCAGATGAAGGCAATAATCTCTCCATATGTTTTTTTTTTCTTTTCCTCTGTAACATGCAATACTGCTTCCCCTAACATCTTCATAGAAAATGAAGGTAGTATGGGCTATGAGATGAGGAAAATGAAGGAAATGGGTTGAAAACTGGTTGAACTGATGGGCTCAGAGGTTTGTGATCAGTAACACAGTTCAGCTGGAGACCAGTCACTAGGGCTGTATCCCAGAAATCAATCCTGCAACCAGTATTTCATATCTTCATTAATGACTTGGATGATGGGACAGAGCATACCCTCAGCAAGGTTGCAGATGACAAAAAATCTGGAAGGAGTAGCTGATACACCTGATGGTTGTGCTGCCATCCAGAGGGATGCAAACAGGCTAGTGAATTGGGTGACAGGAACCTCATGAAGTTCAAGAAAGGGAACCATCAAGTCCTGCCTCTGGGGAGGAAGAACCCCATGAACCAGGCCAGACTGGGGCCAACTGATTGGAAATTAGCCTGGCAAAAAAGGCCCTGGGGGACTTGGAAAGCACCAAATTGACCATGAGCCAGCAATGTGCTCTCACAGCAAAGCAAGCCAACAGTGTCCTGGACTGCATTGGGAAGAGCATTGCCAGCAGGTCAAGTGAGGTGATCCTTTCCCTCTATGTTGCCCTGATAAGATGCATCTGGAGTACTGGGTCCAGATCTGGGATCCCCGGTGCAAGAGAGATAGGGGCACACTGCAGTGGGTCCAGTCAAATGCCACAAAGGTGATTAAGGCCTTGGAGCATCTGACATGCGAGGAGAGGCTGAGAGTTGGGAGTGTTCAGCCCAGAGGAGAGAAGGCTCTGGGAGATCTTATCAATGTGTATAAATACCCGACTGGGAGGACTAAAGAAATGGAGACAGACTTCTCATAGTGGTGCCCAGTGACAGGAAGAGGGGCAATGGGCACAAACTGAAGTAAAAGAAATTCCATGTAAACCTTAAAAAAACCCAAACCTCTTTTTAACAGTGACAGTGGTCAAACACTGGAACAGGTTGCCCAGAAACGTTGTGGAGTCTCCATCCATGATGACATTCAAAACCAGACAACGTCCTGAGCAACCTGCTCTTGCTGACAACCATCGGGTGTATCAACCACTCCTCCCAGCTGTGTTATCCACGATCTTGCTCAAAGCAGGGGGTCGGGCTAGGCAATCTCCAGGGTTCCCTTCTCTCTCACCTCAGCCATTCTGTGATTCTATGCCAAAACTCTCCACTGACACTGCCAGCCATTAATTTCCTAACTGTAGTTAGGAGATAAGTGAGGAACTGTGGCAGAGACAGTTTTTGAGAAGGCAAGAAATCTTGTCCTTCACAGAAATCGTTTGCACTTACTGTTCTTCTATTAGGTACCAGTTCCCCCTCCTACCCTGTATGCACCCACACGTGCCCACATATGCATGCTCACACACTCCTTCCCTCTCCTCTTACACAGAGAAATACACAGTGGAAGAGATGTGTGTTTGTGTGTGTTCAGTGTGGTCTATCTATATGTACAGGTCTTGGGTTTTTTTTTACTGTAAGGAAAATAAACCAAGAGGGTGGTGTTTTTCCTCTCTCATGGCGAATTCAATGGCACTCTACACTGCTGGCAGTTTAATGTGAGAGTGGAGCAGACAATAGTTGTAAGGAGAAATGGAATTACATTTTGGTCCCCTTTAGTTTAAGCAAATTTTCAAAATTAGGTGTTAAAATGCAAAACCACTGTAAGAATGAATTAAAATGCAGAAATTGCCACTCACAGGAAGCCTGCACAATTCTAATTCTAAACATCCTTAGAAAAAAAAATAACATTCTGTGTCTAACGATCTTTTTTCAGAGAGGGGGGTGGAATGGTTAATTTGAATTACAAAAAAGCCTTGATAACCCCCCACACATCAATTTACCTGTGAACAAAAAGATTCACACAGAGAAAATGGGACTTGGGACTATTTGATAAATTACTGCAGACTGCTTGAATATTCCATTAGCAAAATAATAGCTCGTTATGGAACCCAGAAGAATGTGGTATAATTATGATAGTACCATCCCCCCCACACACTATGGGGTAAGAGGAATGCAAATGTTAGAAATGATAGCTACTTAACCACAGCTTGGAGATAGGCCTGAAAACAAATGGAAGGGTTACATGATCTCAGGCATTCATAAGGATTTCTCCAATGTCAATGCCTTAAATTGCTGAATACATTCCAGCTAGCTGAAGGTCATATTATTAATAGTCATCTTTATTGTGGTAGAGTACAAGAACCCACAAAGAAGGAGGAGGCCCTTTTGCAGATGAGATGTAAACAAAGAGCAATTGAGAGCCTCTGCCCCAAAGTTCTTACAAACTAGAGCTAAACAAACAAGGCAAAACAAAGGGCTGCTGCAGTGACACAAAATAGCATTTTAGTCCCACATCTGGTTTTGTTTGTTCGGGGCTTGGGGGGTCACTTTGGAGGTAAATGGAATGGGAAACCAACCAGACAGAATGAGAGACCACAGAGGGGAGCAGGGTGAGGGGGTAATCCGTGATGAATAAAAATTATTTCAGGTTTAGAAACTTCTCTGAATCTTAATTACTTTTGCGCTTGTGCCAATGGCCAGAGCTCCTGGCATATGTAGGCAAAGATGGTGTACTGCTATTGCCCCGTGCCCAGAGTGCAGGCTGCTTGGCATGTGGTGTAAAGAATGAAAGGGGGGTCTCTGTATAATTTACTCAGAGTTTGACCTTGCTGCTCCCAGCTTTGTAGTTTGAGCTCCTCCCGCCGGCAAGCTCCATGCAGTGCCCTCACCCCTGTGCTCTGTTGTGATGCAGATATAGCTCCTCCTCTGTGGGCATTTATATATGTATGTGAATGCAAATTGGGAGAAATACAAGATCTGTTTTTTTAAGACCAGGTGCCTCTGAATTCAAAGCTATGATTATAAAAATTGACTGAACAGAGCTCACATCAGCTCTGTCTGCACAGGAACACCTTTCAGTTGTTATGCAGGACCTCAGTCTTGGCATGGGGTTAAATCTGTGTTCAACCTTTACCTCTTATTGTATTCTACTATTAGCAGTTCGAGTCTACATAATCTCTCCTCTCTTTCTTCAGAGTAAGTAGCTGGTGGGTCATCTCTGTGTTTTCTTGGAGGTAGAAAGCACGTGAAAAGAAATCTTGTAACATTTTCTAAAAAGTCCTTAAAACATTAGAATCTGGAAAGGTGTTGAAGAACATGGATTTAATTGATCTAAACTGATGGTTTTTTGAAAGCACTTTCAGCTAGCTAGGTAGCTACCCATGTTAGTTCTAGACTTTAAGGGTAGGAGGAAGAAGAGAGAAAGCTGTTTGCAAGCTCTTAAACCCACAGCCTGTGTGTTAAAGCTAAGGCTGTTTTTTATTTCACAGCAATCCCACACCAGCCTTCTGGCTTTAGATACTGGTCCAATGCAAACATTGGGATGGCCATCATCTGATGGTTGGCTCAAGATTCAGTTGAGTAGAGAGCTTAATGATTTGGGTGTTAGGAAATTTTAAAGCACCAAACTTGGCGCTACCTTAACCAGTCACTAATGGAGTGGCGTCAAAGATCTCTTATGGTGAATTATTGATTGTCTCATGAGCATAGGTACAGCAGTATCAGCTGCACCAAAATGAAGAATTAAGTGCTCTTTATCCACTAAAGAACTGTGTACTTCATTGCATTCTTTTCTATATGCTTCCAAGAAGGTAGAAGAGTTAGAAAAATCATGTGAGAATATTCTGTTGACTCCAAGGTTTCCACAAATGTCTGTAACCCTCCCAGTCACTGTTTTTATGAATAAATTTCCAGGAGGCATTTCCAAAAGAACTAAGTATCAACATTTATAAATAAAATACAGTCTAGGACGGGCTGTGTGTTTGTGAGAGTGTGTTAAAGAATAAATAGAAATGTCCAATGTGATGTGTTCATAAATATGTAACAACTGCCCTTCTCTTGCTCTCTGGGAAAAAAATAGTCATATTTCTTCAAGGCTGCAAGAATTTAGCTTCATCCGTGAGGTGCCAGAATGTTAAATGTGACATTCAATAAACCACCTAGGAAAAGCTAAACAGTGCTAATCAAGCCATTTAATCTTTTAGAGTTAAGAGCTGCAGTAGGAGAATAAAAGGTATAATTAATAACTCCAGATGGGAAAGTAAGGCAGAGTAAAAACAGGAGCTAAGGCAAACATCTGGTCTTTGTTTCATGAAATATTTACCATGAAATCAAAACTTTTTTCCACCCTTGTGAAATGTGCAAAATTTCCTGCGTCGTAAGCCTCAACACTGGAAAAAGTTTGCACCTGCAAATAAAACTGAGCTTTTCACATGCACCTGAACTTGCACGTGCAAATAAATGCATGGATATGTGTGTGTGTGTGTGCGCGCCTGCCTCTCTGTCTCCCTGAGTCTGTCCTAATGTAAACTCTCAAATGATATCACTTTTTGAAATTCTTACAAGGGTATCACCTGTTTATTAATTCATAGCGCATCTGCCCTCATGAACAATCGAAGTTTAATGTGCAACAAGACATTTAGCAAACTGGTTTAGCTGCCTTGTGCTTAGCTACTTTTCTTGCCTGGTTTGTCCAGCTGTTAGTATGGTGGCTTCTGAGTGCCTTGCTCTGTGTTGGGTACGTAACTTCACAGAACTTTCTTATAAAATAGGAATGTGCTGACCCCTTTTTGTAGATGGGGATCTGCAGTAAGGCTAAAACAAAATATCTTGTCAAAGGTCACAGAGGAAATCTTAGTTGAGAGAAGGATGAAACACACTTTAGGAATCTGACACATGATTTATGGGGCATTAAAACCCTAATGAAAGACTAGAAGGTGAGTTACACAGTCTTACAGCTGGAACACGCTGAGCTGATACCCGTACAGTTACCAGTGGTAACTGGTGATAGCTGGTTGCGCAGTCACCACCTGGCTAGTTGTGCCATTTGAGCACCCTATGCACTGGATTATCCTTCCTTCTCGTCACTGTTATCATATGAAAACTTGCTGATTAAATAGTTCAGTGGCATAAAGTCCTGCCCATCGACACAGCATTTCTAATATTTGTAGCTCTCATCTTTGAAATTTTTGCTGATTGTATATAGATTGCCAGAATTCAGTGCCCACTCGAGCCTACAACTGCATGCCTTCTCAGGAAATTCTGTGGTCAGCAGAGCCCCAGAATTTATGCAAATGCTGAACATGCCTTTCTTACTCTTTCAGTTTGTTGAGAAAGCTGTCTGTATGTTTGTCACACTTGCACAGCAGGGAACGATATTTTGATGCTCCCTGTATGGGCTCTGCATATTCTTCTGTGAAGAAGAAATGTAGCATTTCCACTGTAGTTTGGGCTTTGCCTGTCTGGGAAACTGTGGGGTGTGACAGAAAAAACAACATGCATGAGAGTGGTTGTGGAAAGATGAAAGTCCAAGGGCATCTGTGTTCTCACAGCCACATGTTGTACATCTGACGGACAGTGCAGGTTAGGTTTTATAATTACATCTCTGGGCAGAAGATGGAATCTAGACTCTGGTCAAATTAATGAAAACAAAAGCTTTTTTATTTTAATAGGGGAAAGCTGGAATATATTTCTGTGACATGTATTAAGAATCCAGTGATTTCGGAACTCTAAAGATAGCCACAGTTTGTGTTCCCATCCTAGAAGTCCAATTGCAAACTGGGATGAGATGCAGTGGAAGGAAGGGAATGAGTAACCAGAGTGAAAAAGCACTGTGGTCATCATTAAGATCTGTATGGGGTAATCTCTCGAAAGAATCTTTATTAAGTTCCTGGAAGGATGCAAAAATCAGAAATGTATCAGAAATA
>NW_010972809.1:5529-149745 GCF_000737465.1 Haliaeetus leucocephalus | reverse complement strand
AAATGTATCAGGAATAGTGTGGCCAGCAGGAGCAGGGAGGTGATCGTCCCCCTGTACTGGGCACTGGTGAGGCCGCACCTCGAGTCCTGTGTTCAGTTTTGGGCCCCCCACTACAGGAAAGACATGGAGGTGCTGGAGCGTGTCCAGAGAAGGGCAACCAAGTTGGTGAGGGGCCTGGAGCACAAGTCTTATGAGGAGCGGCTGAGGGAACCAGGGTTGTTTGGTCTGGAGAAAAGGAGGCTGAGGGGAGACCTGATCGCTCTCTACAACTACCTGAAAGGAGGGTGTAGTGAGGTGGGTGCTGGTCTCTTCTGTCGGGTCCTGGAGATAGGATGAGAGGAAATGGCCTCAAGTTGCGGCAAAGGAGATTTAGGTTAGATATTAGGAAAAATTTCTTTACTGAGAGGATTGTCAGGTATTGGAACAGGCTGCCCAGGAAAGTGGTTGAGTCACCATCCCTGGAGGTATTTAAAAGATGTGTTGATGTGGCACTTAGGGACATGGTTTAGTGGTGGACTTGGCAGTGTTAGGTATACAGCTGGACTCAATGATCTTAAAGGTGTTTTCCAACCTAAATGATTCTATGATTCTGTAAAAAGCATAGTGAATCTATCAGAGGAATCAAGAAAGCTCAGTGGTACCCGGGTTTTTCAATTTGTTGTGTTTCTCAAGTTTATTTTCCTCTGTAACAGGATAAGACCAGAAGTATCAACACCCTTTTAAATTTAAAATTCTTAAAACAATTAATTTAGGGTTTCATGGCACATTAAGTTACAAAACCCCCTTAAAAATCAAAATTTTACTTTGTTGTTTTGTTTTGTAATGTAGAAACTACAAATAAAAATTAATTTCAAGAGAGAAAAATTAAACAGGCCATTCTGAACAGGTTGGATTGGAACATTTTGACTTTATCAGAAGCTTTAAAAACACTTTTTTCCTTTGGAAAGAATCTTTCTCAAAGACAAAATATGTCATTTTAGGTGATCCTATGATAGAAAGACATTTTGCTGGTTTTTTTTCTAACCAGGCCTACTTTGAGTTTCAGAACAAAATAACTCAGTCAAAATTCTTGCTGTTTTCCAAGGAAGTTTGCCAAGCAATGAAGTCAGATATCTTTGGATTGGTAGAATTCCTTCTGCCTGGGTAGCCTTTATGGGCCTATGCATCCATTAGGGCAATTCGCTTTCTTTGCACTCCCACCTCCTCCATGGCCTAAAACGTACAGATGGTGGGAACTTCAAGACAGAGACAAGAACACCAGTCTTGCCAACAGAGGCTGAGTCCATTCCCTGGTCCTTACCCCTTCAGTCACATGGACAAGAAGCAGTGCACTCAGCATCCAAGGGGGATACCCACTGTCTTCAAAAGGTGATCCCCAAACGACCTCTGACTTCTGCCTTACCAAGAGACACGTGTCTTCCACAGAGTTCCTCCACTCTGAGGCCAGACCAGTCTTGGAAATGTCTTGGTGTATCCTTCGCTGACAATAAGGCAGAGAAGGAGACCGACTGGCTGTCCCATCATGTCTGCTGTCTTGGGAGGTGGGGAAGCATCTGTGGAAGGCACGAGAGCTGGGGGCCTGTTGAAGATGGCAGTTATCATGCGTTGGACGGATAACTATGATCCCACATCACTGGCATGTCCAGAGTCAGCTACCGTAGACGAGCAGATTGAGTGACGTCCTGCAGGGTTATAGGATAAGGTGAGTATGAAATTCCCCCTAAAATACAATACAGGCTTCCATATACCAGTGACCCTTCTACTCCATCTCCTTCTTTCCTCAGTCCTGTGGGATCCAAATCCAGTTTCACAGCCAAGGTTTTCCTACTATACCTCCCAAGGCCTTCCCTTTTCCACCCAAGAACAGGATCTGATGGTGTCCCAGAACTGAGTTTTGTCCTCTTTTGGGGCCACATACTTCAATTTTCCTTACACTGCCGGGAAGCCTTAAGATGGCTCTGTTATTAGCGCCTTTTTTTGCAATTGTCCTTGGGTTGCTCTATTGTCTTGTTATATTATACCAGTACCCAGTTTTTGTAAAACAGTCCAGGTACTGACGAACATAATTTCTGCAGATATTCATGGTCTGGAAAAAACAAAAGTCTATCTTCCCTAATTAGTCAGATAGCAAATTATCAGGGGTAGGTATCAGCCTCAAAACTGGTATTACCGTGAATTCATGAATGACAATGATCCAAGAAGAGTTTAGTTTACAATAAAAATGATTCAGGAGAGCAAGTCAGACAGAAAGTGATTCGGCATCAAGTCATCTCCACTGATCATTAATTGTTCATCCTCCAGTGATACAGGAGAATAAAGGCAGAAAGTGCCTGCTCCATGAAAGTCCTGACTTTGTTTTTGCAAGCTTTGGATTGGATCCAAATACTCAGTCTCAGCTGGGTTTGTCTGTGTGATTCTTTTACATTACTTAGTTATTCCTACTCTGGATGAAATAGGATGATTTGCTTTGTTTCTCAGGACTCCCAGCAAACACTTAAAAAACACGGACAGCCTCAGTTGCCATACTTATTTTTGTAGTCATATTTCACAATGAATGCGAAGATTGGGTGTATAGGAAAATAAGCTGTTACTTTTAGCTTTACAGAACTATTTGTGATAAAGTAAAATCAGATTCACTTGAGTGAAGCCTGTCCTTCCCTTGACTCCAGCAGACATGGAGTTTGCCCAGCTGAGCAGGACGACATGCCTCTGAGGTTCACTTGGATGGGCACGGAAGGGCTGAAATACTGCAGCGGAGGTGAACCTCTGCATATATCCACACAGCCAAGATACCCTGCTTCTTTTTTATTCCTCCTTGCCTAGTCAAAATTATTCCTGATCGTCTTTGAGGGGTATCTACATGAGGTTTTTTTGTCTGGCTGAAGTGTACCCTCTAGAAGTGAATCTCCAGATTGTACCCTTGTAGTTCTTGTGCTGCGCTTTCCATTGCACTGAGGTCTCAGGCTCCGTAACTGGATTATGTTTAAATTAAACTAAACCAAGAGATGTATTCGATGAGCACAGACAACTAACTTCCATCACTAGTGGGAGTTCAGTCCACAAGAGGAGTAAGTATTCGAGATAAAACTCCTTGAAATATGTATACTGTGGGTTCTCAGCACAGACTGTTGCTATGATCTCCTATTGGTCCCCACTAAATCCAAATATAGACATAGCTTGTAGACATGGCTGAGAAACAAGTACCCTGCAAGCACTGCCAATATCAAGATTACCATTTTCATTAGCAGATTTGGAGAACTTCTAATTTCCCCTGTGATTGCTGGGAATTTTCATAATTTTCATTTATAAAACTCACGGGACATTAGTTTCATTCAACAGCTGCAAGTTCCAGGGAGTTTTCATTTATGGAAGATTGTATTAATTTTGATGCCTTTCAAAGCAAAACTAGATCATGAAAAAAGAGATGCCTTTTTTTCCCGTGTACTAGCCATGCTGCTTTTTTGGCAAGCTAACTGTTTTTCGGTTTGGGATCTGCAACTTGAGGTAGAGCCATTTTTCTCCTCTCTTCTAAGTAAAGAGCACCCAAACATTGTGAACAGCATAGTATGGAAATGTCGATGTTTTCCTTGGGGTACAAGAGCTTTTATAATTTTCCAATTTGCCTTAGCTTGGGAATCTTTAAAGGGAAGGGACAGGGAGACTTACTTTGAGTCCTGGTAGAATATGCAACACTGATGGAGCTGAAGGGGTTTTTGTCACCAATAGAAAAGTCTTTTCATACTTTATGTTTGAAGAACAGATCAAAACCTCCTATGTTTTTCCATAATAATTCCTGAGTGTGACATACTGAGCAAGTCTTGCATGGGCGATGTCTGTCCTTTTTCCTCAGGCTAGGATATATCCGCTTAATACAGCTGGGGTATAGCCCCATAGGCTGGAAGGTTGTCTCTTCTCTGTATCCATTAAATCCTTAGCTTCTTTGTTGCCAACACAAATGCTGATTAGTTTTAATCATTATGATAGTGGCCCCCATTTCTTTATATAGACACTTTGTTGAGTGGGTCACTGACCCTTTTTTTTAAGATTGCAAAAGATCCAGAGGTCTGAAAGCTTTTGTTCTTACCAACCCAAGGTCATCAGTGGGACCTTTATATTGACAGAGGGAGCCCTCATTTCTTCCATATGTCTTTTACTGTTCTATTCTTTGGATCGTCTCTCAATAGTGGGGAGGTAGTTAAATACCGGGATGTAAAATGAGCCGTCCTGCCTAATACTTAAAGACCTCTGTCTAAAAGAGATTGAAAGAGGAATACTCCAAATGCCCCTATCTTGTTTCTAAAGACTTGTGAGGATGGTGCTATACACCAACTTTTTTAGTGACCCTTGGCTTCTCTGGGATGTCAGTACCCCATGTAATCTCAAGGGAAGAGAAATACATTCTGTTAATTTTACTTCTAGGCAAAACATCCACAAATCTACCTGACTGCTAGTTCTTTAAGACTGTGCTTACTTTGTGCTTTCTTCTAGAATATATGCCAACGGTCCTGGCTCAGAACAAACTCCACCAGCAGTGACCTTGTGCTTTCACTCCTAGTTATAGTTATCAGAGCCTCTTGAGTTAAAGTCTACACAGAAAGAAACTTTGTGGGTTTTGGGGGGAGCAAGGGGAGGGATTTTTCTGAAGTGCTTAGATCCTGCCAGATCTTTGCAAGAAGCACTGGACTGGACTGAACTGCTGCCAGGCTGCAAGAGATCTCTCAAGACCTGCCTCCCTTCTCATCTATCTTGGACTCATGATGAGTGAGGTGAACCACCTGCTCCACACACTTGCCTTGTTGTGCCACGGTCTGAGACGTGCCAAAGTATTGCACTGAAGTCGTGCTGTGGAGGTTGGAAGAAACCTAGATTCCTTTAATCTCTTTGTCAGACCAAAGTAGTTCTGGTAAAACAACATGTCATGTAGCCCTCTAGCCTGCCTCTGTGGCTCCAGCCCTTTTCGGAGAAAACTGTGCTCTGCATCAGACACAATTTTGAGAATACCCTGGGTATTTTACAATGGCAGCTTTTTTATGGCAGGAGCTTTTGCTCACAAGCGTATATCTCCCCTAAAAGAAAATGATATGGCATTCATTCAGTGGCGAGCTGTTCTTCTTGTACTGACTGTTCATTTGTGCAATGGACAAAGTTCCCCTCTCTCCCAGCTTTACAGAACTACAGCATTTTAGATGGCATGTATGGCATATAAATTTTCCTGAATATTTGCACCACTTATGGAGTTTTATGTCATCCAGACAATAATATAAGTTGCTATTACATTTGGAGAGGAAAATCCATAGAAGATCTTGGGATGGTCACTGCCAGCATCACTTACTGCTGGCAGAGGTAAAGAAAGGAACCAGGCTGGGCTCTCTCCTTTAAGCCGAAAGAGAGATGATAGCTGTGTGGCAAATCCTTTCTTAACAGAGATAAAGCTCACTGCAGCTATAGAAACAGTCTTTGGCTGCCATTTTGTGTTTGCTGTCCTTTTAGGCAGTACCTGCTCCTTGCTGACATCTCCCTACACTCTCACTGCCTGTGAGTAAAGAATAATGTGGCAAAAAAAAAGGTATTTCTTAGCAGAATTTTCCCCCTGCTCCAGTTCACCGTGCAGTTATATAGCTTCCCTTTTAGTGGTTTCTCTTGTGTCAGGGGTTACACATAGATACAATAACTGATATTATAATTTGCATTATTTTGATTATTAGTAAGTAGTGTCTCTCCTAATGAGGATTTAGAGCAATATTTAATTCTTAGGCTACTGATTAGGGAGCTCAGTGAGTGTGGATTGTAGTTGGCTATGGCTTTTTGTTATTTCAGGGTAGTGTTTCAGGCTGTTTGGTTCTGCTTGGACAGTCCATTTCCTTAGGGTGGTTTTTTTAATTATTTAGGTACCTGAAGCTGTGACTTTCAGTGTGGGCCCTTTACTGGCATAAATCTGGATATTGTATCCAAGGGGAACATGGGTAGCTTCAGGAGACTTTTTGCTACCTTTTTCTCCTTCATTTTCCCTCTCTTACATACTCATATATTCTATATAAGATAATGAACAGCAACATCTGTTATATGTTTTCCAGGAATAGATTCTATGTTTGAAACTCTCGACCTGATAAAGACTATCAAGCAGCAGATGTTTCAGAAGACTTTAATCCCTCATATTAAAAGTTCACAGAGGTCCTTTGGTCCAATTTTTCAAGGTTTCCTTGGATTCTTTCTTGTTTATTTTTATTGGATGACAATTTATTAAGGAGCGGAACCAAAACGACAGCTTTTCAAAAAACTAAGATAATTACCTCCCCCTTTATTATTAATTTTTAAGCTAAGCCCAATATTAACACAAAACCAACAATATGTCAAAGCTGAAAACCCTTAGATGCTAGCTAACACACTCTGTTATAAAACAAAAAAAAGAAGCCTTGATTTTATTATGGATATTGTTGTACTGTCTGCCTGAGGTGTGCAGTGAGGCAGAAGTTTGTGAATTTCTTTGGTGGATGAACTAAAGGTAATTAGAGAGTCACTTTTAATCTCACCTCAGTTTTTCATGAGAGCAGTTCCCTTGACTGGCATGTGCTTGTATTATGTCGCTGTGGATAGGTGCTGCCTGCCTGCCCAAAGCAACATTAAATGATTGTGCTTGTAACTGAGAAGCAGAGCTGGACCTAAGACAAAATCCCAAAGTGTCCCTGAAAGTGTAGGAAGCTTAAATCTTGAACCTGGCCTATTTCTTCATAATGACTTCAGTCCAACCCCCTGATCCAAACACTGCTGAACTTTGGGAATGTTTGGATGTGGTTCCAAAGTCTGTAGCTTGAATCCAGCTATATCTAGGAGGACAGATTTGTAAAACAGATGTTTTCCCACTGGAAGTGTGTACATGAGCCCTATTAGCAAAACAAAAGGGTTTGTCCTGCAAAACATGTCTGAAACATTCCCTAATGCACTCAGTGAATAGAAAAGGAAAGTTTATTCTCCGGGCAGTAAGCTAATGTCTCGCTCGGAGTCAATTTGAAAAGCTTCCAGTATGGCTGGCATCTGTCACCACGTTGAAACAAAAACAGTGGCTTTGAGGAGTATCATAGAAATACATTATGTCCTATTTGACTTGAGGGAATGGTTAGGAACGGAGTGAAGTATTGAGTGGTTATTCTCTCATCTAGAGATGAAATCCAACCCCTACTGAAATTTGTGGAATAAATCCCATTTATTTCAGTAGGGTTAGGATTTCATGCCAAGTCTTCAACACTGCAAAAGGACTTACCTATTTCATCGTACAGAAGACCTGGAAAAATCTGCATGCATACGAACGGGACAGTGTTTCTTGAAGAAGGTAGCTTTATGCACCTGTTATAGCTGAAAGCTGTATGGTACAAAAGGTATTTACTAAAGACTAAGGGAAAGAGTTAGTAAGTCACCACAGTTGTGATCTTTACTGATAGAAATGCACTGCTACTTTGAGTTTCTGACAGTTGGTAAAATGTCAAAGAACAATTTAATATTACTAGGCTAGGTCTTTGACTCTGTGTTTTAGCTTCCATTTTTTGTATTTTTTAATGGCCCAGAACCAAGTAATTACGTATCTAAATGTGATCCTTCATTTATTTTGGCAATGGATCTTCATCTGTCATCATTTTAATCCATCTACTGAGGGAAACGATAGAGACTGCCATACCTGAGAAAGAAAGAATGCTATCTCAAATTTCTCTGTGCTTGAAGTATTTCAACAGATGCCATTTTGTGTCGTGCCTCAGAACAGCCTCTTTATCTGAACTCTGAATACTGCTGTTTGTCTCATAAATATTTTCTAGTATTTAACCACTGTGTATTTGACTTTTTGAATGACAGACTGTAATTCCTATTGAGCCATGGTAGCCTATCAAGTTGACGTCTATTTCAATTTTACACTGTGTTTCTTTTATCACTCCTTTCAGGATTTGTGGGGTTACAGTCTGATATATTTAGTGCATTAAAGAAAACAATTATTTTGCAGTTACATGAAATAATGCAAAAATTCTTCAAGTTACAGTGACAGATGCTCTGAACAGTGTTACCATTAAAGGACTCCCCTGTACTAGGCATGAGAAAAGAAACAGATGAAAGTGCACAATAAGGGACAGTCCCTCCATAAACTCTCTAGTAGCCAGTACAAGATGGGGCAGGGAAAGCAAAGAGATGAACATGAAAAAAGGAGTCGTCCCTCGTTACCCCATAGGTTTGCAATAAAATCAGGGCTAGAACCCAGACCCATTATTTTGAGTGCCTTTCCCCTATCGTTTGAACAAGAATTTCCTTGTGACAGGTAGATATTAAATGCCTTTCCAGTACTATCCAAGTAGACAAGCGCTCTTCTTATTCATTCTGGAGGTGGGAAATCTGAGCTACTGGGAGGTGAAGCTATGTGGAGGAGATTGACATTGAGAAAGGTCGGAGTCTTTTTAATAAGAACTTGAGGTCCTGTCCATATGCTGAGTTCTGCTGGGTGTAGTCCCTTTTCAGCTATGCTGTAGAGCATGGAGCAGCTGTCAGTCATGAAGCCACTCTGAACATCTTAGTATTCAATTTTGCAACCATAGTACACACCATGCAGAAAAGTTTAACATAGTCTCTGGTGTTTCCATTCAAATGAACAAGGGGGGAAAAAAAAAAGTGTTATCTTGGCAGTCTTAACTTTTACATTAACATGTAATATTGGGTATATCCACAGGCAGCTGCCTGAATACTATTTAAGCTGGGTGCTGAACTAGGTGCATGCAATGACAGGCAGTAGTTAAGCTGCTCTTATCTTTTTTTCTTCATGTCATTGATAATGATACTCTAATTCTTTTCAAACTGTGTTCCTTTGGCTATGTTTTGACAGCATGGTTGTTATTCCAGTGGTCTATGTTATTCTCTGACAGTGTCATTTCTGCTAGAAAATTTTCCCTTAAATTTTATTTTTGAGCACCTTTACAAAAAATTGTTTTTCTTCGTATTTTCTAATAATCATTATTGCTCTAAACCACAAGGCGGTCCTGAAGCACAGTGGTGTAAATCAGTGTAGCACTTTTGGAGTTCATGAGAATGTTTGCAGCTTAAACCAGCTGAAAAACTGCTTTTCCATTACTTGAAATATGAGATGATAGATTTTTTTTTTTCTGTTACAAAGTGGGAATTTTATTCTTTTAGCAGAAATGAAAGAACTTTTCAAAATGTTCTGCAGGATAATATCTGACCTGAATTTGAAAGCACATTTTTTTTAATCTATAGTAACTTAAATCAAATCCAGAAATTCTTGCTTTATTCAAAAATTTCACTGTATTCTTGTCAAATTCATATAACAGGCAAACCTCTTGTAAATTGTGGATGACTAAAGGTGCCTCATGTATGCTGATATATCTGAAGAATGGTCTACAGGATTAGATTTTGATAGTGTTATGCAGTATCTTCCTTTGCAACTTTCAGTGGGAGCACTCCTGAAGTAACACAACATGAAGTGTAAGAAAATGAAACTCTATTTCAAAAGCAGTAACTAAGCTTTTTTTTAAAAAAACCCCAAACAACAGAACATCCAAACCACTTGCTCTTTGAACTTTATACTTTGCTAAAGAAAATGCCATTGTTAAAACCACACAGGTAATTTACCAAGAAAACCATTATTTTTCCAACCTGTATTCTTCATTTGTATGGAACTGCTCAATTATCTAGGTGTCACCGATGGTGCCCACAAAGGCATTCTTGAAGTAATGGTATTCTCTATATGTCACCCATTTGGTGACAAGAACATTTGGACTGTAGACAACTGTTTCTCAAACCCAATGAAAAAAAATAATCCATGGATAATAGTCACCAAAGTATATTGGCTTCATCTCCAAAAAGCCTGACGTGAAGGAAATGAGGCGCCTCTATGCTTTGGAGGAGTCACTTAAAATGTGAAGATTGGTCCAAATTTGGCAAGGAGTTCAGTCTAAAGAATTGCAATTTCAACAAGTTTGATTTTCCTTAGGTGCTTTATTGTCTGCAATTGCCCTTGCACCTTCAAGGCTATAGGAGCATGGAGTAAAGAATAGAGCAGGATGGGACAGAGATTGGACTCACGTCGGTAAGGATGACTATGGATAGTATAGATGTTAGGGAGACAGGGATGTGGAAAGCCATGCGAGGGAACAGCAGGAAGCTTTCTACACTGTACTTTCATGGATTTGGAAAAGAACATGAGGTTCCTGAACTGGAACATTACTTCAAGCTGTGAAGCAGGTAGTTAGGAAACAGACTATCAAGCTTTGTCCTCATCCCATTGCTAAGGGCAGATTACTGAAGATAATACCTTCCTGCTTCCCATTGCTCTTGGTTACTCAGTTTAATCAGTAGAAGACAATGTGGGGCAGGCAGAGATTGTGGTCCCATTATGGTTCCACTTGATGCAGTTTTATGTATTCCTTTTGAACATAATGTTCTTGTATTTTTGTTTGCTTTTAATTTAGGTTGCATGATCATGTCGTCAAAAGTCAGGGATATCAGCCCTCAAGTTGTCAACACAATTTGAATTTGCATCCATTTACAGGTTTGTGTTGCTTATGCATGTGCTCGTGAGTTTTCTTAGGTTGCTTCTGTGTCATTCAATAGGACTGAATAAACCTGCTCGAGGAGCAAGTCAACATTGACTTGTGTGCAGTGGGTGAGGCAAGATGGCAGGAAGAGATTGCAAGACTTTGTGGCAAAGGCAGCATAATACTTGCCATTAAAATGCAATTCTACCCTTCTTAGTAGCGTACAATTTCTGCACGATTCTGGGAAATCCATGGAAATGAACATGCATTTAGGTGGCTGTTCATCTGTGTCCCATTTTTCTACAGTGTGAGTTTCAGGCACCCAGTGGCAACTTTGCAAGGTGTTAAGTACTTACAGTTAAATTTTAATTTTTTTCTGAAGCTCTCAATCCATAGAATGATATAACAAGTGAAGGAACCTGAAAAATTAGATCTTAGATTTTTCAACTCAGGAATGAAGAACTCCTCCCCTGAACTACTGTATGTGCTTTACCTCTTAATTTATTAAATGGGTAAATTTCTATGCTCTCCTCCCATAGAGAGGTTTGAAAGGTCGAACCATTAATAGCTGGGAACAACAAAAATATTAAAATGCTGGGCATCAATGAAGAAATTGATATCTCTGTGTGTAGAACAAGATTTGTGTGCTGTCTTCTGCTCCAGGGTTATTGGATGGGGCACCATGGACAGAATATTGATTTCCATTGTGGAAGTGGTTTTTTTTCCTGTACTCTGGGTGTGGTAGGGAGCATGAAGAAAATAGGATGTGACTAAGTGGTTAAATACACACAACTGGGCTCAGTTAAATATTCACAGGCTTGACTTTGTGGCCTAAATTTTCTAATGCACTCGATATTTTGGAACAGTAACGGTCTAGACATTTTCTTCTGCAATGCCTATAACCCTGTGAAACATGTATTACTCATGCCTGTAGTATGGTTTTAACAGCTATTAGTCAAATATTAACATTTAATAAGCCCTCTGTAAGTGGGTCCTTAAGGTGACATGCTGTGTGAGAATACCTGTCTAATTTTCTTCAACCAAACCTTGCATTCCCAGGGATTTCTCAGGCCCAATAACAGTATTTAACGGCTTCTAGTCTCAAAACACAGGCAGTGCTGCATATATTATAAGAATTACAATGTGCTGAAGGCAGCTTTGGCATCATTCATCCAAATGGTCAAAAGTCACTTCCAAGTCTCTTTGCTCATTTCCAGGTTCAGGAAAGTTCATCCCGTGGGAATGAATTTCCTGACCTTTTTTTGCTGTGAATAGCTAGCACACCCACTCAAAGCCACATCCAGCCAATCGATGATGAGGCAAAGCCTCCCAAAATAATCCGAACAATCTTAAATTAGTAGTCTTTATTTATACAGAAAACAGAAATGACATACTGTTTTTCCTTTCCTTTCTTTTCTCAAGATAAACTGAATATCTTCTGTGAGTTTCACACTTCAGCTACTTTCAGAATCCCAGGCTGAGTCTCTTGACCTGTGGTATCTGAAACCCACTCTAGCAAAGCTTTCCAAGCCAGCACTTCATTAATTACTATATTAGGGAGATGGAGTTTCTCAGAACTGCAAGAAACAACTATCCAAATAAAACCAGCAATCAGATTCAATGTTAAGATTTTTTTTTAAAGTATGTAAGACTTGTTACCACCATACTCTGCCTGGCTAAAAATCTTCCTTTAAGTCAGTGCTTTGTAATTTATGTCTCAGCCTCCATAATGTTAGTGAGATATTAATATATGCATGAAGAGCAGCAGTCAGTGTAATTACAGTGGCAAAGTGATAAATGTATAACCATTTTGCCTGGTAATACTGTGTATTTAACAGGTTTATTTGTTCAACAGTTCTCACTTTAATTATATTTTGCCATTTGGGAATTTTAGGCATATAACAATCATAGCTCTTCCATGAATATTATTCTTAAAATAAGTGTTTGTGCATTATTAAAATGCACGTGTGTTTGCTTACATATTTACAGTGATTTGTTTTCCTCTTAAAAAAAACCCACTGAATTTTTTGCTTTTCTAATAGACTTGGAAAGAAAAAACCCAAGTCATCTGTTGGAAGGAAGGATATAAGGCAGGTTTCTTACTGTGGACGAGTTCTAATTAGGATTTATGCCATGTTTTATGATACAGGAGAGAGGGGTAGATGACACTCTTTGAAGGCATGGCCCCAGAACCTTCCATGGGTCCTGTGAATGTACAAAAATAGTGAAAGAAAAGAAACAAGAAATTTGTATGGCAATGAATGGACAGACACAAAAGGGCAGTGTTAAAAACAACAGTTGATCTTACTGCTATTGGGCTCAGTTGTGACAAAATACTCCCTTGGAATATTTGCACATTCCAACAGTGAAGTTTTGGGTTAAACCTATCTGGGATGCAATTCACCAAACATACAGAGAGCTATAATGCAGACTGTACAAACCTGAATACACTTTTACCTCCTTGTACTGAGTACCGGAGTATACTCTGACTCCTGAGTTGTTGGGGTATATGCACTGTTGAAATTAGACACAAAACTAGATTCTCAGTTGATTTAAGCTGATATAGCTCAACAGAGCAATTAAACTTGTGTGTGTTAGAAAGTTCTCATTTGGACTGTGACCTTTATAGAGTGAGCTTTTGTGATTTTTGTTATGAAGTCTCACATTATGTTTTCTAAATCTCCATCTCTCTGAGTCACAAGATTTCAAAGGAGTTGTAGCCTTTGCTCAAGGAACTGGAAATCAAGATTCTGGCCTTGACAGTCAAAAAGCTTCAAAACACATATCTTAATGATTTAAAGTAGAGAGGACAAAAATAGCAATAACATTGCACCCCCCCAAAAATGTTATGATTTTTAACTATATCTTCTTATTTCTGGAACCTGACTTGTTATTTTTGAATGGTGATGGCTGGAAATATGGTCATCCTTGGCTTTTTCAGTTGGTAGCTTCAGTGCTGGGGACATTTCCTTTGAGCTCAGCAGATCGAGTTTCAGAAAGTTTCCTCCCTGAAATCTGGTGGGTGGGAAGGCAACGAGCTTCAGACTGACGGTGATGAGGGCTTGTTTGCTGGAGCTCAAATCCTTGGTGAACAGTCCACTCCAGGTCTAATTATAAAAACATTACAGTTCTAACAGTTGCCTGGCCATGAATTATTCTGACAACGTTTAACCTGCAGATAAGAAACCACTATCAACCTGTCACATTTCCCCCACTAACGAGTTCAGCATCAGTTTAAAAGGAAGTGCAACTCATGAAGCAATGCCTCCGTGTCATAAATTATAGGTATCCGGCATGCATTACAAGGACAGAAATAGTAAAATAGCATGGGACTCTTTACTATACACTCTGACAGTGACGGAAAAACAGGACTCCACAGTGTTTAATCTACCATAGCTTGTTTATTCCCTTTCACACCCATGCCAGTTTCGACACACTTGGTGGTGTATTCTACTGCTATCTGCAATTAGGACAAGTATTTATTTAAAGCTCAAAGGAAGAGAAAGAGGTTGTCTTTGACAAAAGGCATTGCATGCTCTAATCACTCAGACAGTGGAAAACGGTGCTGTCACAGAAGACTTACTCTCATTTATTTCTTTGTGTGTGTTACTCTAGGTGAGTTTCTTGTTTTGTTTTAATGAAGTACACCATCCCCTTTTGAGACAAAAATCTTGTAAGAAGATCTGTGTTATTGAAAAAGCCATGGGGTACACACTCAGGAAAAAAACCCAAAACCTAAACTGAAACAAACAAACAAAAACCCTGTGATAATACCTTGATGAAATTCCTAATGGAATGAAGAAGAGCTTTACACTAAAAAAAGGAGGGATGCTTTCACAAATAGTTGCAGCTGCACAAAGTGGATGAATCATGTTTGCTGGTATGAATGAGCGTGATACGGTGGCAGGAACATAGAAGGATATTCTTAAAAACTTCCTCCAGTTCTGTCATTATTGTTGGGCTTGTCCTTCATCTCTCCATTCCCTCTTTTGGAAACTAGCTAAGCAAAAAACGTGTATAGCTTTATCATAGTAATGTTGAACACCTAATTACATAGAGTTAGATTATGATTTTTGTCTTGCAAATTTGCATAAAGAGATGAAGGAAAGGAGAGTCTTCCGCCAATGGGACAGCTGAAAGTAGGATAAGAAGCTAGCTGTGCAAAGAGACCAGACCACAGAAGGAGAGGATATGTCAATGGATATGAAGAAATGCTGAAGTATGAGAAGATATTCATCATCTCATACTTCAGGAAGGAGAGGAAGGAATTGCAACCTGGTATCTCTTTCCTGGATCATGGTCTTAGTCACCGAGCAGCAGGGTAAAAAAGAAAGCCCCTCTCTCTCTTCAGTAGTTTTGTGATTCTAACCCTTGACTCCTTGAACTAAACCTTTCAATTTGTATTCAAACTGGGAAAGGGAAAAAAACCTACAAAGCCTAAAACCTGCTCTTCTTCTTGTGTTTAAATGAGGAAAACCACAGCAACACATCTTCATTCACTCAGAATTGGACTCTTCTTTCCTCAGGCTTTACCTCAGTTTGGCATCTGAACAGAAACACTAGCTATTTACACCCATGTACTCTGCATCGTCGTGAATAATTGCCCTTACTCTGGTTGTAGGCATTCCCCACTGGGTCAGTAGAGCTTCGTCCTTGTGCAAAGACTCAAGGTGTGAGGAATCACAGAGTCGAGGCTTGGGGTGCTTATCTGATCATCATGTGTTGCCAGACTTTTGGCAGGTAACCCCATTTCTCCAGCCCTCATAACCAACGGCACGGGCCAAAATTCCTTTAAACCAAAAAGCCGGAGGGATTGCTGTGGAGATTTGGTCTTGGAAAGTGTTCCTTGTGGCTTGGAGAAACAGGAGGTATATATTAGGTGGAGAGATTTAAACTTTGTCAGCAGAATCAAAAGCCTGAATATTGCTGCAGTAATCCTGCCTAAATTTGCTACGATTGCAGGAAATGTTTAGATGGCTTCATGATGTTCAAAATGTTTCTTCCAGGCAGACATTGAGATCTTTTAGGGAAAAACATATATATTAGTAGTAGACTATTAAACATACACAATACTTTGCATCTTGGTCTTTTAGATTATTTGTAAAGAAGGAAAACCAATTTTCTTTCCAAGTATTTTTATTTTTCTGTCTTTAAGAAAAATATAATGTACAAAGGTAAGAGTAGAATTTTGGTTTTGTTATGGCTCTAAGGAGTGGTTAAGTTGATATAAAGGGTGGAAGAAGAAGTTTCAAGCATGACAGTCATTTTTTACTAAGTTGGGAATATTTCTGATTTTTACCTGGATGGTCCCATTAATTTCCTATTTTGTACTTTCGGCTATGAAGGACTGGATACACTGTCCTGGAGTGGTACAGCAGCTGCTTGTCGTTGGTCTTTTTTTTGTACACTAAGGAATAATAATATTATGAACATTTTCAGCCCCTCGCTTCCATAGTACTTGAACTGCAGCTGACTTGTGCCTTGAATGATCAGACCTTTTAACCGCTTCCCTAGCCTTATTCCAGCTTGTCTTACTGTTCTCATTTTTGGCTTTTCTGTTTGATTCCCCTCTGGCACTTTATTGAATAGATTCAAGACTGCCACTTGAGGATCCAGTGGTCTCCATAGAAAGGAGTTAATCAATTCCTCAAAATATTGTGAAGGAGTATCGTAAATATATGAGAGCCCAGTGCCTAACATTGCCAGAAGAGGGTCAGCAGAGGGCCGTTTGTCTTCCCCTTGTTAAAAGCAGAGTATCTGCAGGCATCACTGAGTAAAAATCATCCCGCTTTGCTTTTTACTGGCCTTGTCAGTCAACACAAGAGAAGGAATAGCTTCTCTTAAGGAGTGTATCTGCAGCAACACCCAGTTCTTTCCTACGTTCTTAAGTTTCTCTCCAGTCTCGGTCACAAATCCTGCTTCCAGGGCTGATAAGGACTCTCTGCCTTCCACCTCCCCTCCAGCTGTGTCTGTACTGCCCACACCCGACAGATATCTGAAACTGTTGAAACACTCGTATTGTGGGTGCATCCATGTCAGCAAAGTTGCGCTTTACACTGTGCCGTGAAACTGCCTACTGGAGTGGAACAAGCTACTCTGCTTCAAGGATAATCTGTAGCTCTAAATGCTGCTGCACCAGAGTCTGATCTGACTTTAGGTTTGCCTGAACTGTATGGGCTTCCCAACCCTTAGATGTGGGTGATGCCACATCTGACTGCATCTGGGTGACATCGTGGTGATATCTGGGCATGCACCCTCTCCCTAAACCATCAACGTTTCCGCAAAGATTAAAGATGTCTGCCTCTCTATCCGCCTTCCTAGACTAATACACTAATTGCTTCTGATAGCTCATTCCTCTGTAGCATGGGGCTTTTTTCCTTAGGGTACACCTCCTGTAATGTGACCCAGGGAAGAAAAAGAAGGAGTGGAGTGTGGGAGATGTAGGCTGGCCAAAGAGGTCTACCAACTGATGAGCCTGAGGCACAAAGTAAGCAAACTGCATATGTCAAGAGATGTTGTGGCAGCACATCTCAAATCATTATATTTTGCATTTTGGCCAAGATATTTCCTTTTTTTTAGACATCTGAGTCATCCCACCCCGCAAAAGAAAACCAAAGCAAATCACAAAACAACAAATGAACAGAACAACATAACTTAAACTAACATAGAGAACATGTACTCCTATGTAAAATTTCGACTTCTTGTAGACCGATATATTTGTTGATGGCTTGATGGACCTTTTTGACCATTTGCAGTATCAGTAGATGGTGCTTAAGAATATGTTGCACAGTTTCTGAGCTTTTTATAATCAATAACTCTTCTGGTGCTTCAAATTCCCTGTAAGTAGTTTATCCAGTGCTGTTTTAACATACACCCTTCAGACACTGATGGAATGGGTATCTCATGAAGAAACTTTCCTCCAAAAGCATGTAAAACACTTAAGTGCCTTAATTGCAGTAACTAAGTCTCATAACATCACTATGATGTAGATTTAAAACCTCATCCCACTTTATGGATCACCTAACTGAGGAGCAGATTTTCTCTGACTTGATCAAGGTTACACTGAAAATCCACAAAAGAGCCAGGAGTGGATACAAATCTATTTGAATCTTTGTTGTTTGTTCTAGTCCTCAAAATCTACAAAAATTTATAGGCTTCTGTAACACCTGTAAGCAGAAGCTCTGTTAATTTCATAGTGTGCAATTATCAAGGCATGGAAGGAATATAGATGAGACAGACATTTAGAAATAACAGTATTCCCTCCTCCTTTATTTATTAGTGAATCAAGACAATATTATACATATCAGACATAGGAATATGTATATATATGTAAAATCATGGAATGGTTTGGGTTGGAAGGGACCTTAAAGATCACCTAGTTCCAACCCCCCTGCCATGGGCAGGGACACCTTCCACTAGAGCAGGTTGCTCCAAGCCCCATCCAACCTGGCCTTGAACACTGCCAGGGATGGGGCAGCCACAGCCTCTCTGGGCAACCTCTTCCAGTGCCTCACCACCCTCATACTGAAGAACTTCTTCCTTACATCTAATCTAAATCTACCCTCTTTCAGTTTAAAACTTTTTCCCCCTCGTCCTATCACTGCACTCCCTGATAAAGAGTCCCTCCCCATCTTTCCTGTAGGCCCCCTTTAAGTAAGTACTGGAAGGCTGCTATAAGGTCTCCCTGGACCCTTCTCTTCTCCAGGCTGAACAACCCCAACTCTCTCAGCCCATATATATACACACACATAGTTTCAGTATTATTAATTAAGGGCATTTTCAGCCGTCTGCATGCCCTTTAGCCTTATAGCATATGTATATGTAAATATGATACAGTGAATGTAAAGAAATGTACTTTTATGAGGCTCCATTTAGAAAAAGTATGCAAGTAATATGGAAATAATTATGGCATTTTTTTTTTCCCTTTAAATCTGAAACCATACACTCACTATGGTTGAAGACTATCCACCTGTATTAAGGATGAAAACTACAGTATTCAAGAATTTCAAGATGAACAGTACCATCTTAATGCATCCCTCAAGCAAAATCTGCTTGATATGAGTAAGTGCTCTTTTTGCTTTTATTCTGTGTATGTTATTGGCTTCCTTTACATCACTTCTGCATATAATAGTCTGTGGAAGGGGAAAAAAAAAAAGTCAGTGTAGGTTCGGTTGTGAATTTTATGCATATTTAGTATTTGTGGTGGCACTACTTGAGCAAGCCTGTGATTAATGATCAGTGTAGCCCCTCTGCATAAAAAAAGGCTTCCTCAGTGGCAGAAATGCAGCGTATGCAATGGAGTAAATTTCAGATGACAATAACAACCAAGGCCCAGTCTTGCTTTTTTACTTTCATGCTACTTGTATCATGCAACAGCACCAATCATTATCAAAAAAGTTTAGTTTTGTATGTATGTCATGTAGAAAATACTCACTTAAGGTTTTCCTAAGTCATGCTTTAAATCTTACTTTCAAGGTACTGCAGCTTTCTTCTGAAAACCTGTGTGTTATTTTCTGGAGTTTTGGCACGATGTTTCATCCCCAGCCACTTTCCCATTTTTAGCTGTGTAAGTGTTTCTTAAAGCCTAGGCTGTAGCTACTTGAAGACTGGGATGAGCTATGGCAAATAATCAAATTTAAATAAATATCGTGACACTCTGAATGCATAGTTAATTGGGTGCTCATAACTGTCGCTGTAGTCAATAGTGTTACAAATACTGTGCTGTCAGACGTTTAGGCAATGCCTGGTCTCTAATGATTTAAAATACACTGAGGTTTCCTTCCTCCTACAGCACTACTTCAGCCTTCAAAAAAGTTGAATCAGATGATATTATTTTATCATAGAGGACTTAGAGGCCTTAACTGATGTTTTCAAATCAATAGTACAACAATGAATTAGGAAGTAGTAAATTTACTCTGGGCATAGCTTTGAATATTGGGATTTTACTTGTTTTTACTGTAATATAGAAGCTTCATCAAATTTTACCACAAATACTTATCCATTTGGTCTGGAAGCTTTCAAAATTTTCCAACCTAAATATATCTAAAAGTGTATTAGTAACTGAGAATACCTTCAAAGGAAGCCCTGTCTCTGTAACTGTTTAGGAACTAGTGTAATGCCCATCATCAGAATACCAATGCTTTTAAAAAGAGAAATAATATCTTTTTCTTCTTCCTACCCAGCACATGTTCACTAGCCATGTGTGAGTCTTGCTGACAAAGAATGAAAAGGAAGAGATTAGCTTTGGCTTTACCTCTAAGCATGAAGATGCACGTGGACAGTTTTATCCTCTGCATGCCAGAATCTAGGCCAGTTCCTTGCCAATGTCTCAGGAATTTGGCTTCGGTTCTCTGGGGACTCTTGCTATCAGGACAGACATGTCACAGGTTACTGGAACTGTTTGTACTTGTGCAAAAGGGTAAAAAATAATCCCCCACCCCATCAACTCAGAATGACATTGTGCTCTTGCTCTTCTTAGAAATTTTTCAGAAAAAAAGTGCTATCAGAAAATGCAATTTGTGGAGTCCAAAATGCGTTGTCTAAGGCTCTGCCTCTAAATCAAGGGATGCCTTGATGAGCTGCACAGTGCATGCCTGAGATGATTAGCTCCTGGACATGTGTCCATGCTCTCCCACTTGTACAGCAGAGCTCCAGGGGCTGCATTTGGGCTGAAATCCAGGGAATCTAGAGGTGGTAGCTCTAAACTGAATGCATCTGCACTAACTCGCACCTGAACTAACAACCCTGTTTAGCAGTGTGCTGTGACATGGGCTTAGCAGCCTCTGGGATCCAAGTCCCTTGTAAGGAAACGTGAGTTTTGGAAATGAAATTTCATTTTAAGTGAAAATCTGTTTATGCTTTGAAAATAAAAATTTCCTTGAATTGTTTTTTTTTAACGTTGGATAGATTTCTAACTTCTCTAATACCCCCCACCCCCCCGATTGCAATTACACTTTTTCTAAGCTCCATAAATTAGTCTGTAAACAGCAAAGCTGTAGACAATCTAGCTTCTAAATTAGGCATTTACAGGATCCTGTGTCTCATTCCTGTAGTACCCTGGGCACCTGGATGCAGATCCTCTATCTAGCTAATATTCCTATTGGCCGCATACTCCCAGTATGAACCCAAACAAAAAGAAGCCTCCCTCTGGCTAAGCCATTCAATGCTGTGCCAAGCGTATCTCAGCTGTAAGTGGCTTTTTCCATATCTTCCCAATCTCATATGAATTGTTTTCTCTTCCAAATGTTGTGAAATATCTGGGTCAGCAGGTATAATAGAAAAGCAAATGGAAAAAAAAAAAAAAAAAGATCTATTTTTGCAACTCCTGAGTCCCATTCCCAACAATTTATTGAAATAAGATGTCATGCATGCACATGTATCATTGATTTCAGATGTATGGTAAAGTTGCCAAAGATATACTCAGCAGAAATAACTGTAAATTTTTCAGATCTGCTCTTCTCCCATCAACTTGGCCTCCAGAACAAGACTTCGGCACAGAGTGAAACCTATTTCATACTCCTGGGCACCTGCTGATGCGTCTCCTGTCTCCCAGCTCGGAGAGGACAGAAGGTATCCTGCAATCATGATATCTGCCATAAACTGGACTTGCTTGCTTTACTCCTTACTTTTTTGCAATTCTGATTTCTTTCGTAATCATTGTTTTAGCCCTGTTCCCTCTCTGATATTGAACTCTCGTGACACTGATGCAGGAGCAGCAAACAACATGCTATAGTGAGAGAAAAGACTGGTTTTCAGTGCTTTTAGCAATGTGACCTTAAGTATTGATTTATAGCCTGCTGCAGTGCTCTAGTGCAAAAGGGAACTATGGTAATTAAGTTAGTATCTGCGCTTTCTAAAATAGTGCTGAGCTGCAACAAAAAGAGACCCTTTATTTTTCCTCTCTGCCTCTCAGTGAATGCAGATGCAGGCACTGCCCTTTGACCCTGTTCAGCTTTCCCCAGCTGCAGATTATTTTTCTCTCTCTGTGCCTTTAGGTGCTGATAGACAGAGTTGGACCCATTAATTCTTGTGTCTGACTTTCTTTTTTTAGTGCAGGGAATGGAGCAAATTTCTACACTTGTACCTGACTTTTAAAATATTGTATGTCCCTATGTGGGTGAAAAAAGAACAGTGACCAAGGAAATATAGGCAGCATTAGAAAATTCAGCAGGGTGGGTGGTCATGAAGTGGCTCAGACTTGAAGGCAAGACCTTTTGCGTGAAAATTCCCACTTCTCAGCATGACACATTATTCTGAATCTCACGTGTAAGGTAACAGGGTAAACACAATGAGAAATCTCTTTTGTATTCCATTACAGACATTAGAGAAATAGGCCACAAAAGGTAGTGGCAATAAAACTGAATACCTTGAAGTAAGCATGTAAATTACATGCTAATATATGCAAATTAGCACACCATGTTCAATGTCCATAAAACTACAAAATATAGCTAATTAATGGTAGGTAAGTTACTTCATTTTATATTCACAGAGTTACAGGGGAGGTGGTATATTTTTATAATTGTGGAACATTGGCCTTGGGGAACACATCAAACACTCAGTTTCTCTCCTCTGGCAAATTCGTCCAGTACACTGGAAGTAATTGCCTTTCCACTTCCTCACCCAAGGTCTTACTCTGAGAGCAGGCTCTGAAATTAAGAAGTAAAACAAAATAAAAGGCTCCCAGTTTTACAATTACTTTCTTGTGGAAGTAGCTCTTATTAATGTTAACATAGTGTCTGTTCAGCAAAGTACCTGCATGCATTTGGTACCCTTGGCATATCTAAAAGGATTGAACAACTGAATCCCCAAATGGATATAGGCTTTGTAAAGCCCAGCTTTTTAGGCAGCTCGTTCCCAGCAGAATTCACCGTTCAAGCTCGCAATACGATGTGAAAAGAGAGCATCTGAGAACGGGTTCGGCAAAAGCGACGAACTGAGCACGGAGCAAAGGAACTCATGGAGGAAGAAAGGCGGAGGGAGCGTGTGGGTCAAGCCCTGCTTCTGGCAGAGACCGATAGCACAAGCAGACACAAACTCGTCTGTCCACATTCTTCAGTCCTGCACGGGAAAGGGCTCTGGTTTGAAAGCCATCTCTGTCCTGTGCCTGAAATTAATAGTCCCATTTTTTAGCCTATCCAGCCGACAAAGTGAAGGGCCTGGGTCAAGCTGGGATGAAGCCCTGCTAAAGGCGAGCGTCTGTGTGCAACCTGAGAGAAAGCTGCAATGTGAGTTGAACGGAAAAATGAGTATTTAAGGGTACACCTAAATTGCAGTATGAACAATCAGTAGCAGCGGATGGGAACCCTGGGAAAGTCCTTCTGAGCTGCCTTCTGCTTTAAAGATGCTTGCCCTGCAATGTAAAGGAGCTCTCTGGGTGGCTGTGGCCATGCCACCCTGCTTCACAGGTTCCCAGTGAGAAGCTCTGTTGAGCCCATGCGAAGGCAGGTCAGCTTAGCCGCTTTGCAGAGCTTCAGGCATCATCCAAGCTGGTGGGTGTCTTCTAGATAAACCCCCTGTGGCCCCGTACCAGAGCAACTCCAGGATGTCCCACTTCTCCCCGCTGTCCTTCTGCCACAGTGGCCGCTTCTCTCTGCAGAGGTCCAGAGCAGCAGAGGAATGAACAGTCTGGAAAGAATCCCCACTCGTGTGTCACAGATGAAGAGAGGATGTGTTTTGTGCAGGGTCTTATTTGATAGGCATTGAGATGAGTGATGGTGATGAATGTAATATGTCCTAGGTACCCGAGGCAGAGGTTATAATTTGCCAAATACTTTCCATGAGCCAGCGGTTCTAATTCTGGAAAGCTGTTCAGTTTCAAACCAAAACATTTATCTTACACGCATGTTTGTGTGTATATATATATACACACGCATGTTTGTGTGTATATATATATACACAGGCATGAATATATATATATATAATCTACACCTGTTTGGCAGAGCAATTGAACTTTGATCAACTTCAGGTAAATGCTTACCTTGGAATTCATGTAAAAATTAACCCCAGTGTTAAACATGTGCTTAAGTGTTTTCTGATGTCAGATGGTTTTCAGGATCGAGGCCCTAGAGAGGACAAATGAGTGTAGCTGTTTCGGACACAAGAAAATGGAGGCTGGCAGAAAAGAGACACTACAAAGAGGAAAAAGTATGTGAAATATTATAAGGACTTTTAAGTAGAAGGAGGAAAATGGTGTATGATAAAAGTAACAGGCTTACAGAGGGAAGTAACATATGAAAATAAATGGCAGAATAATAGAATGAGGGGGAAAAAAAGGGAAATAGAAAGTGGAAATACGGGTACTGGAATGTTAATTTAAGAATGAACACCTCCTTTTATGTTAATAATCTAAATCACAACTTGCTTGACTGACACTCACAAATTCAGCTTCTGCTCTTATTTGTACCCATACTGCCTCATATTTTGTCATGTTTCCCTGTGCTAGGGAGTTTTGAGAAAATGTGCTTGGAAGCTTAAGATTGCAGGGACTCCCAATTACAGGAGGGATGCAGAAACACCTCAGAGTGCAGAGCTTTATTTTCTAAGGAATAAAGGAATAATTTGGGGGGGGGATAATTCTAAGGAATGGGGTATCTAATGAATAATTTTGCTCAAGACCAAAAGTTTAGCTGTATGTAAGGCATTTTTCAGGCTATCAAGCAACTAAAACTGCCTTGCCACCACCGGGCATCGGTGCCTGTCACGGACAGCTCTGTTTGGAGGTCTGCTGATTCAGCATGTGATGTGCAGAGGGCTTGAGCTGATGTAACCTAGTGACAGCTGTAAAAGGTCTTTAATGATATACGTACTGGAGCTTGATAGCAGAAGGAAGAGTGAGAGAGAGGAGTAGAAAGATCGGACCATAACCTCCTCCAATAAAATATTCTACTACTAAAGCTTTTTTAATGTCTTCAGAGAGCTTCAGGCTAATCAGATACACTGAGTTATTTGCATCGGTTATTTACATCAGAGGCAATCTGGAACTAAAACTTTTTCTCTTCACCCCTGTCACCTTTTCACCCTGAACTAGAACTACTAGAAAAGTCACAAGTCCTTACCCTGGTTGTGACCATTAACATGGTCCTTTCCTCCCCTCCTCCTGCTTTCCCCTCCTGCCCCGTGCTATATATCTTGGATAGACCACAGCAAATCTAAACCTGATGGCCTTGTTTCTTTTGCTTTTTTGGCCCAGCACAAGCTCAATACCTGCGCAAGAGGGGAGCAGGATCAGCTTGAGAAAGAAAACAAAAAGGCCCCTGCCAAAATAATAATCATAATATTAGCACACAGCTGTAGGGAGACATTTTTGGCATCCAGAGCAAGTGCTACCCACTCTCCCCCCTCCCTCTGTGACCCCACTTCTGCTTTTTAGCTTTCCACTGGCTACCAAATTCTCTGCTTCCCTCCGTCACCTCTCTATGCCACTAACTACCTCCACAGTCCTGTAGTTGCTCCTTGGTGGTGGCAGCAGCAGAAGCATCTAAAGGGACTTGGGCACGTGTGTGTGTGTGTGTTTGTGTTTGTACTCATGTGAGTGCGATATTCCTGCAAACTTGAAAAGTGCTTCAAGGACCTGATATAATTTTCTTGATCTTGAATCTCATTCATTTGGAGGGAGGAGGAGGGAAAAAGTGAGGCGGGGGAGAGAAAGAGAGAGAGAGGGAATGCTGCTCTTGGCAGAAGATACAGGCAATTGGCTGCTTTATGGCTTTGCCTTGATGTGTGTTTAAAAAACAGCCCAAAATTTGGCACAGAGAGATTTTTCCCACTTGTTTTACTTCTAAATATTCTTCAAAAGCTTCCACGGGATATAGAATATTGCTTTGATCAGACGAATATACTTTGTGCTGAAGTTTCTAGTTAATACCGACTTCAATTCATATTCTGCCAATTTTTTAATTTCAGATTTGATTTCAAATTTTCTCTAGCCTGTAGACAATGGAAAAATATGACAATTTCCCCTGTGGATCATGTTATTTTACTGATGTGGGTTAAAGTTTGGAAGATGGGGAAAGAGTGAGTGAAGAGGATATTATCAAACTTGCTTCTTCAGCAAAATATAAGTATGACCAAAAGGCTGAATGTACACAGGGAGTGTACCCCAGACCAAGATGTTTTGGAAAAGGTTCAAAGCTTGAATTTCCTCCAGATAAAGCCCCCGTATTTGCCTTCTTATGTAATCCTTATCTGAGCTATTTGAACTACTCAAGTTTGTGAATTTTTCTGGAAATGTCCAGGTATGGGCTGTCACCTGTGAGTCACCGTATTTCCTGTTTCTGTTCAGTCATAAAAACATCTTCTGACAGCAGCCTTTGTCATGCTGCTCAGGATATTCATGATCTCACTTGGAGCCTAGAATGTAAACACATTTGGTTTTTTCCCCTCCATTAATGCTGGGTTTTGTGTATTTCCATGACCCAACATCCATTAAAGGTCAATAACAAAAAGCCCCAACACTTAAACAAACTTTAATCGTGAGGTAGTGAGTCCGAGCCATGAACATAGAGCTCACGTGTTTGGGGCAGTATTTAATGCACGTCTCCTTGCCATCCAGACTGTGTTACTGTCATATTTCTCACTTTAGCTGCCCTGGGACTCTGTGAGGAAGATTTGCCCTTGGAGAGAGATTCTGCTCACCTATTTGACAATACCAGCGTTGCAGTTTGTGTGTCACCTGCTGTTTTCAGTCCATCACTGATTTAACGTAGCAGTCACATACTTTTCATAAGCTGCTGCAGGCGACAAGGTTCTGTTCCTTCCTGCTGCAGTCCCGGGGGCTGGTGGAATAGAGAGACAGCAATTTTAGTGAAGGATTTTGGATTCTGGACCTCATGTCACTAACCCAGAGTTGATAACCCTCAGGGAGAGAAGGACTTTTATTTATTTAATTTGTCTGAGGCAGTTATATATGGGATGGTTTATTTAGCTGTGACATCGGTCAGTAGTTCACATAAAGCCATAGTACTGTAAGCTGAGAACCGTAGGTCTGCTCCCAGTTTCTCCAGAGCTAAAGCTCTAAGAGGGAAGAACGGAGGTAAGAAAGCACCAATAATAAGAGTGAATCAACTCCAGAAAATTTCACACTGGCTTCTTAAGGAAAAAAAACAGGGTTTAAATGTGTGAGCCTGTGTCTTGGAATCTGTGGAAGGTAAATCACTGACCTCAGCTGAAGAAGGATCAAGCTCAGATGAAAAACCTCTGGCCATATCTGCTAACTCTGCTAGGCTAATCCTAAGGAGCTTCCTCGCGGAGCAATGTAGGGTGCGTGCCATCCACCCTGTAAGCTTTTCATGAGTCTCCAAGCAAGCTTGTTCACATTACAAGGGGCTGCTTCAAGCATCTGTGTCCCACTAGCCCTCTGGCGTAGTCCTTCTAGATAGAAGCCCCAGACCTAATCCATCTCCATCACACACACCCTACACACACCCATCTCCCTCTCATCACTAACCTAACACGTCCCACAGTGCGGTGCTGATGCCCTTCTCTAGAGCGTAACCCGCAAAGATGGGAGGGCAATAGAGGAACGGTGGGCTGCCAGGCGCTCTGCCTGGGGGAAAAATGACCCCACTGCCATGACAGCCAGGGATAAGATGGTTTCCATAGCCCGTATTAATGCAGGGGCTGTGATTTGAGACTAACGCCCACAGCGAACACCCCCCGACAGAAAACAGTTTTACCTTGCGGTGTATGTTACAGTCTCCTACAGGGGGAAGCATATTGTCCTCCAAACGTGGAAAAACAGAGAGCAAGAAGCTAAATCCAGACATCAAAGGCCACCTCCGTGGCCCTTTACAGCAGCTTCTACACAGGGCAGGAGAGGAAAGTGCATCCACTCCTTGTGGATGTGCATCCACTCCTGATCTCCTCTCAACCTGTGCCACAGCAGTTCAGCAGTGACAAGTACAGCATTATTTTTATCCTGGAGGTCTGTAATGTCATGAGCTTGTGATCTGCCCTCAGCTGCTAGACTGAGACCAGTTGAATTGTCCCGGCAGCACTGCGGCAGCAGAGAAGCCCAGCTGTGCCAGGGCCATAAGCAGGACAGTGTTTTCTGTTTGGTGCCCACCAGAAGGGAATTCCTGTTATTTACTAATATTTCACCGTGTGTCGGGACCGGGACTTCGCTGGTCAGTTCACGAGCACCACCTTGTGCTTTCCAGCATGGATGGGTGGCACACAGACAATGGATCTGCAGAGCATGTCTCCTAGCTGGGCCCATCCTATAAAGGACAGGGATTTCTGCCTGGGAATGTGAGTGATCAGGGGCATCCTGGTGGGTACGTGTTGGCAGGTGGAGGATGCTTCAGGTGTCCGACAAGGTGGTTCAGCCAGATGGTGTGTGTGGGATGCTTTGGTGGGTGCTGTGAGAGCTGGGTGCTCCCCGTGTTTCCCATGTGGTGTTGCAGTCAGGGAAACTCAGGCAAACTGGGAATATAAATCAGGGATCAAACCAGCATGGATGCTCAGCCCCCAAACCTGCTGCCTGAGGTGCTTCAATAGGATGGTGTAGACACAGGCAGCTGTTTGTCCCCAGAGGGCATTACATACTGCTTTTAACTCTAATTGCACTTGGGGTTTCTGCTGTGGGAGCATAATACATATTTCAAAGCCAAAGATATGTCACAGAAAGGTCCTAGTTCCTCCCCCCCTCACCCCAGTTTTAAGCCATGGTGACCTCAGAGAGCACGAGACTGTGTTTTTTATTTTTTTTTAATCTTTGTGAAAGGAGTCTTGTTTGCTTGCTGGCCCTTACACACCAAGGCACTGTTGTGTTACTTAAAATTGTAAATTATGTCTGTTTAAGAAAATGTCAGTGTTTTTTAAAACAGAATAACAGAACTGGAAAAGACTTGGCTGTGCTGTTTGTTACACAAGTTGCAGGCAGGCAGAATGATGCATTCATCATTATGAGCAGATTCAAGGAGACTAATGACTGCTATACAATATAGCTTCAGTTCTTTCAAGTAACATGATAGTTGTTTCTTTGCTTGCCAGCAAGATTATCTGAGCAATGTTAATGCTCGTGCACTGACGTATAGAAGAACCATCAATATGGGGCTGTGCCTACCAGCTATAACTCCCTGCCCCCACTTGCTAATTAAAATGACCTTTCTATCAAAAAAGAGGATTGTAAGATAAATACAGCTTTGATAGAGGGATACGATTTCTCTGGCACCTATCATTTTGCATATGGGTATTTCTTGTACATTCCCCAGGAGTTCTGTAAAACAGTTATTCATCTTTAGGATAGGAATAAGTTATAATGAGTATTCTTTGTTGCCCGCTGTTGACAGCATGCTAGGAGGCTCTCTCATACCAGATAATACTGGTAAATGCTGGACAACTGTGTTGCTTCCAGCATGGATACTCACTACAAACCCTAGATCCTTTGAGAAAGAAAGTGAATTAAGAAGAGAAAAAAAAAAAGATTTTTCTGCCTCACCACTGTCACCTGTCCTCAAAGAAATCCCTCTTCTCCCTTCCCAAATGGAGACTTACCATCCCTCAAAATAGCAATAGCAAAACAAAAAGTAGCTGGATCTTTGCTGTCAGTGTCTGTTTTGTGTGGAACAATATACAAACACTGAGGAGCTTAGAGCAAGAACTGTTGCGCTTCGCAGTTTTTCATCATGAAATGCCACAGAAAAATGGCCTAAACATCTGGACTGTTTCCCTGCATGAGCCTCTGGCTTGGCTTTGATTCACCTTAAATATCCAGAAGAAATGAGAAGAGGTGCACTGACTTTGTAGTGGCTGCTGTGTATATTTTTGTTTGTCCACTTGTTTGGAAATATTGCTCACTGCTTCTACTCTGTTCCTCAGGGGAGGTGTTGCCTTTCCTGTGTTTTTTTACCAAATATTGAGGTTAGGCTCTGCTCTTCAGTGGTGTCATTTTGGAAGCCTGTAAGTGAGGCTTCAGCCACAAGAAAATGAAAAAGATTACATTTATATATATGTTTTCTTACTAAATAAGGAGAAAAACTAACAGAGGGCTGCAAACTGGGTTTGTCTGTGTGGGTGGACCGTGCTCAATGTGAAACATGTTTACCAAATTTTTTTCCCATGAGAATCAAAATTTTCCCCATCTGACATCCAGGTTTCTCGTCAGAGGAAGTGTGCAAATATGCTATTTCAGCCACTGTTTTGGTGATTCAGAGCTCTGGCACCTCAAAGATAACGGGTCTGAACTCTGATCGTCCTTTCACCTTTCAGAGTTCACCACAGAGACTTGCCTGGGCACCAAGGACTAAATTTCTGGGCTCTCCTTCTGTAAGTATAGCTTTTGAAAACTTAAGGCTTTTCAGAAGAGACACGAGGTCCTGGAGGTCTAATGCAAGGGATGTGGAAGTGGAAAGGGGCCTGATTTTTATAGAGTGGCTAGTAATTATTCTTGAAATTCAGACCACCTTTGAAAACTGAGATTCTGATTAGGCGTCCCTAAATGCAGCTGAAAACTTCCCATGTATTTGCCTTAAGGTGACATTGACGGGGACAATCATATGATCCTTATTTCCTAAATATTCTTCCAAGCCAGAACATATTCATCTCTGTGACCGAGCTGTCAACTTTTGGTTCACAGGTGAATGGGAAGATCTATGTTTTTTCTTGAATGTCTGACATATTTGTAGAAATCACAGTCAAGAGTACCAAATCTCCCTGAAAACATGGATTTTGGATATGTTGCAAAGCAGGGAAAAAATATCTTCTTTCTCTGGCTAGCAGCCATCAACTCATTTTAGCTGCAATCTTCAGAGGCTGTGGAGTGGGGATCGCCTCTTCCCAAAATGTGATTTCCCCAGACTTGACCCAGACTGGACCAAGTTGCTATTCACTGCTAAATTTGCTTGCGTGCAGCTAAAGCCTGATAATCTTAGGTCTCAACTAAGCCAAAGCTCTTTAACTTGTTTTACTCTGCTAGGCCATATTAAAAAAAAAAAAAAAAAAAGCCCCAAACCAACAAACCAGCTCATTACACCTTAGTATTTAAGCAGAATCGTGTTGGGTTAGTAACAGTTCACATGCTGAAGAAAAGGCTGTTAATGTTTCAAGGGAAAATAGTGCTTCTGGATCCCGATTGAACGAACATTTAAGCTTGGAGTTCATGCTGAAAAAGAGAAAACTAAGGTGCTAATTGTCTTTATACACATTTTGGGGGACCTAGTTTCAGACGTAATTGTATCTAGTTCTTTAAGTTCACTTTACTGCACTATTTGGATATATGCTAAGTGCCTGTGATGTGTAAGGTGCTCATATTAGTAACATCACACTGCTGAACAGCTGCTCCCTTCCCTCCCAGAGAGAGTCTCTTGACAAGGGGAAGAAAGTCCTGATACTGCTCCCTTACTGTCTCTGAATATCATCCCTGCCTCCACACACCCATATGTCTGTGTATATATATATATACACATATATATACATACATATATAGCTTTCAGTAGGATTCTCGACAGATTAAAGGTTATGTTTATTTTAGAAGCATATTTATACTTCTTCTTACGTACAAACAAGTTTCCTTAAACTCATGTTTGTAATTCTCTAAATAAAACTGAAGACTATAACTGAGACTGCAGATTTATTATATATTTAGAATTATTTTTAGGCATGACTGCATTTTTTCCCATCTTACTTACTTTTTCACCTTGTAGCTGCCCTCTTCAAATTGTGCTGAATGAACCAGTCCATAAGAGCTAAAACATATGTCTCAAAACAGAATAGGAGCATCTTCTAAAACGTGCAAAAAAAAGGAAAAAAAAAAAGAAAAAAGAATTGTGCCCTTCTTTTTTGCATGGCTCTACTTCCCACCAGTTTGGTTCTACCTCCATTTGTCACTGAGATCCAGGAGGACGTTCAGTTCTTTCATTTTAAAGAGGGAAGGAAACAGTTCATATTCCAGCAACTGGCTTTTAGCTTCTCATCTCTGCTCCGACCTCACTTTCTTGCCTCTGTTATTGGGCACAATCATTTTGTTTAACAGAGTAAGAAAGTTCCACAGTTAATTATTCTGCTGTTCAGTCCCTGTGTTCTTTAAGTCTGCCCTCTAATAACAAAACCTGGGATCAGACAGCCATGTGAATGCTAACTTCATTCCTCAGCTAAAATACCATGTTTATCTGGCTGAGGGTGGGATTTCCAAGGGAGCCTAAGAGGGTTAGGTGGCTGAGTCTCACTAAGATTCAACAGACAGCTCCTGTAAAAAAAAAAAAAATTAAAAAAAAAAAGGCAAAAAATCACACTTCAAAGCTCAAATCATGTGGAAATCTTTTGCTCTCAGGGAAAAAAAGAAGGTCCCTGGGAGGCTAAGTCTGATTTAAGTTCTTGGCTAAAGTCATGGACCACTGGGGGCCCTATTCAAAGTGTTATTTTGAATATAGACAGCCCAAGACTGTGAAAAGCCAATAAAAGGAATAGATAGGACACAAGGGCTGGAGAAAAGGTTCATTCTTGGTTTTCTAATGATTACATGAAAAGCAATGAAAGTCTGTTTCTTTTCTCTTCTCCTCCAGTAATGACTCTCCTTCAAATAGCTGGTGGAGGCTTTTAGAAAGGTTCCATAGGAAAAAGAGAAGCTATATGGTAACCAAAGGAGCAGGAGCCCCTGTCCGCCCCCCCTCCCCCGTCTGTCTGTCTGTCTTGTCTGGTAGGCATCCCTATAAAGAGATCAGAGGGAATCACTTGTGGCAGTCAACACTTTTGAAAAACAGGGTTCGGATAAATAAATATCAGTTGATTGAAGTCAGGTGATCAGATGCGTGCAGCGTGCACATGTGTTTGTGGTTTGCTTTTATTTTTTAAGATGCGTTGGCCTCGGCTCTAAGGGTGGAAAGTACATAAGGAATTTTAATTGCCACTCCTTCTCAAAATCACATTCTTGAGCAAACCTGCCTTACTGGAGAGATTAATTTAATGTATAGACATAAAAACAAAACATGGTTTTCCAAAGTTCGTCTTTGGAATATGCTTGGCAAGCATATTCCACCATTTTCATTCTTTCCAGGTCAGCATCCCACCGCTACCCCAGCAATCCCACCACAGCTGAGGAAAACTAAAGCTTAAAAAACAGGCGTGAGGCCAAAGAGTGATATGTAGCCACTAGCCTGAAGAGCAGGCGATGCAAAGTCACCCTTGCCTGGTGGGAGCCTTGGAGAGGGCTTACGGTTTTGGCAGGACACGTGCTATTCGTCAGTGACTTAGGGGAAACGGCCAGGGATGAGGAGCAGAGGAGCCGGATCCTGCCCGTTTTCCTTGGCACGGCTCTGGCTCCCGGGGAACAGGGGGACCGAGACTGAGGTGGCTCCTGGAGGTGCTGAGGCAGCTGCGCACCGGGGCTTGTGGTCCTGGCACTCGGGAAAGCACCTTGCTGAACTCGGGAGCATTTAAGGCAGCTTTCTTCTGCTGCTTATTCTGGTATCCACACTTTGTCCCATCAGGGGAACCCTCACCTGTATGCCTGTATGGTCTATTTTCACGTTGGACTGAATTGATAATGTTTTTATATCGTGAGCCTGTTCTAAAAAGGAAACGAATGGGCACTGGCATAGCTCCTAACACTGTCATTTTAATCTGATTAATGCCAACCAACAGCAGCAGGGAAAGAGTGTGGACGTCGTGAAGGTGGAAAGAAATCCTGCTTAGAAAGAAATTGCCTTGATTTCGCTTGGTAGAAATCTCTCAGAAAGCTGAGCTGGTAGAAGAGGAGCATCCCCGCATCCGAGTAAGCAGCAGCTAACTTCTGCCTGTCCCTTTCTGGAGCAGTGACGGCTGCCTGCTAGATAAAGAGCAAGCCCTGAAGCCCTCGCTGTGCTTTGGAGAAACACGATCATCCCGGACCGAGAACACGTCAAAGCATTTGCCGGCACTGCCGTTTCACCGGGCCTCAGCTCCGTGACTGTTGTGTGGGGTTAAGAGGCTGGAGGGAGGGAGAGCAAGGACAGAGAAAGGCCGTGCAGCGATGGGAGGAGGACGAGAGTCTTGCAGAGTCCCGTGTTTCTCCGGTGACCTGATCTGTCCGTCCAGCCTTACCTGGAGTCAAACACCTGGCACGCACCACGGAGGAGACTGCCCTTGACGTTATTACCTTGTTGGCCCACCACGTCCCCTGATGTAAATCACCAAGGCAGATGTGCCCAACGCTGACCTCTTTATCCTGCCACCGGCACCTGACTCCGATCTGCCGGAGGAGCCTCTCCACACTGTCCAGGCATTGACGCTGGCGGCCGGACCTGCACGTCGAGACCTGTCTGGAGGTTTCTGCAATTTGCTGGAGGACACAACTCCTCTCCTCATGCCCCCTCTAGCCTTCTCACCGCACGGACAAGTCTGTCTTTTCTTTGCATCCTCCACCAGCCGGCAAACCTGAGCCTTATCCTTTCTCCAGGGCTGGAAAGGACTCCTAGGATCCTCATAACATCTTCCCCAGCCTGCATTTCGTGTCTTGCCTCGTTCCCTGGTGGCTGTGGGTCACCCCCTCTCCACCCGTCTGTGCGCGCAGCTGAGAAACAGCTGCAGAGGTGGAAACGCCGCAGCCAGATGTTCGTGACAGAGGGAGAAGAAGAGAGGGAGAGCTGCCGAGCATCTGCCAAGACAGAAGCAGCGCGGAGAAGCTTTATCGTAACACCACAGCGAGAACTATGTGAAAAAAAAGTCATTTGGACCCTTTAGAAATGAACCCTGTTACAATGGGGGCATGGGGGGGGGTGTCATACTCTGCTCTCTATAATTTCTTCTTTCAGCTGGAATTATCTTTCCATTCATACCCATGCGACTGCATTTTTGGGCAAATTTGCAGTTTCTGAAGGACTCGCTGGTCTTTAGCCACAACATAGTCTTGGGATGTTGGCCCCAGCTCCTGTTCCCTGGGACAAGTCTGGAAAACGTGAGGCCATCTTTCCAGACCCAGAGTTTTCGTCAGCTCTGTGGTCATGAAATTATCCCGTCGGTCTGCCTGACTGCCCGTTAACTAGGCAATATGAGCAAATACGAGTCTTGTGTGCATTGCATCAACTTATACAACTGCATTCTCCTTAGGAGGGCATCTGGCATTTATTGCAATAGGGAAAGCAAGCACAGAGGTTTGTCATCCTTCCTTTTAGCATGTAATTAAGGTGGGATTTTTACCGTCCAGGTGAGTCAGATGAATGCCAGCAAAAAACTGTTTCAGGCCACAGGGGTAGGAGCTGGCACACATAGGTTTTACACCCAGCTTTGCCACTCGCTGGGCCTATAAAACCAATCCTATTTTCCCACTTGCTGAGAGTGCAGTGTCTTCAAAATAAAGACAATTTTTTGTTGTAGGAAATCTGGTAATACTACCAGTAGGCTCAGCTGAGACACTGTAGAAATTAAATCAATAGAAATCAATGTTAATGTGAGGACCAGGAGATCAGATGAGGAAGAGATGTCCTGGAGGCCCTGATTGTTTTTTGGGGGCAAATTCTTAGTGTATCTTAGTATATTTGTTTTGGAAAAATTATAGCTAACTGTGGTCTTTATTCATCCATAGTTGCTGCTGTCACTGTGTTCATAGTCCATTTTATTTCCTGGAGGTTCAAGGACTGTCTGTATCAAACAGTATTTGCAACAATGTCAGACAGTGATGACAAAGTTGGAGGCATATATGGGAGGATTTTTTTTTCCTCTTTTTTTCAGAGACCTTATTCTTGTAAACTGAGAAGAGAAAAAAGATGAAAGGAAGAATAAACTTCATCTGGATTAAGAGTTTTGCATATGAAATTTTTCTCCCTCCAGTGAGGTGGGTGTCTGTTGATGTAATTAATTAATTATGCTTTAGGAACACAGATCAGAAAATGTTTCCCTAAGGTCCTTGTTCTGGAGGTTAATCTGACAGGGATAGGGGTCTGTAAGGTGACTTAAAGTATCTGTTCTGATATTTATACAACTGGTTTCTTAGCATGTGGATCCTGTAGTGGTAGTGATTTTGGCTTTCTACTCTTTTTTCTTTACCATATGTTGTATAATATGATCTATGCTTTATAGTCTTTAGTGAGTGTATACACACACACACACGGATGTATACATACATACATGTGTATTCATATATATGCATGTATACTTACATTCATACATGTGTATATATGTATATATACATCCATAGACACACGTATATTTTTCCTGCATTTTAATAGGGCATTACCATATATTGTCGTGTTAAATTTATTTGGTCATGGATTCTATAATTCCTAGGACAAAAAATTTTGATAGAACTTTTTTCCAGCCTGGTAAACTCCTGGCAGTGATTTGTGGAGAGGCACAGGTACAGGCATGGCTGGACATTGAACTAGGAGTCTAGGTCGCAGCGGCGGGCTCAGTGTCGTGCAAGAAGGTTGTGCTACTGCTGGTAGGTTCTTGGCTCATGTTGTCCCAGTTGACCCATCGTTCCTGTTGGTTTTACTCCTCAGCCTTCCAGCATGCTGTGCACTTCTTCTCTAGAGCTGTAGAAATAGAAAGAGCTATGAGATCCAGCATATCTCATTTGTCTGGCAATAACTTTTAAAAAAATGAAGGTAAACCACTTGTGATTCAGAGTTAAATTCCTGTTCGGTACAGAGAGATTTATTGTTGTTGTTATTGTTATTTGCATTTTAGGTGGCACTACCCAATAACTCCATTTATCTGGCTAGACATTTACAAATATCTTGTGCTAGATATTGTACAAATACATAAAAGATAGCTCCTGCTCCAAATAGATTACATAAATTTCACAGAACTAACTCATTCAACAAACTTTCTGAAATCTTCCTGAAGAAAAATGCTGGTGCTGGTGTTGGATCAATAATTTTCTAGCAGTTGATGCTCAGTACAGAAGTTGTATATTTTTAAAAGATAGGGAAGATAATGCACATTTTCTGCCTTTTCATAATTTGTTTTTGTCTTTCCGTTGTTTCCTGAAAATTGTTTCTGATGGTCTGTTTCCATCAAACCTGTCCTCTTCTCTACAACCACCCGCCCCTTTGACCTGGACCTACATTTTCTGTTATACTCTGAGTGAAGACAGAGTATTTATGATAGGTGTAAAATGAGATGCAAACTGACAACACATGAAGCACTTCACTCAGAGCAGTGAAAAGTAAATCTCGTCCCCATCTGAGACAATACCCCCATCCCCTCTTGCTCAAAAGCTGCCATGTGTCCTGGGAAGTAGGATTCATAGCTGTGTCTTCTCAGTTTTCTCAGGTGGTTTGGGAAAGGAGCTAGCCTGTATTAATCAGCCAATGGGCCTGGAGGTGGGCGACAAGAAACGTGGCCTTGTTCCCAGCATTTTCTCCTTGTTTCTTTTCAATGCCTTGTTTTCTGGGTTTGGCTCCCGAACTCCTGAAATTACAGGATTTCCTGCATCTACGTGCTGCTTCTACAGGGAAGTCAGGGGAGGACAATATGGGAGAGGCAATCTGTATGAGTCCCTTCAGTTAGTAGCCCCCATGAAAAGGCTATCTAGACCCAAATTAAAAATTTGGCCCTGAAAAAAGCAAGACTGAGTAATACAATGTTTATATAGCCTCTGTTCAAGAGAGGACTACTAGAGTCCTATCCAGGGAAGGGACACCAAACTCTGTTCAGACTAGATCAAACAGAAGAAAACATTTCACAGAAAAGTGGTATTTTAAGTACGCAAGGTTTTTTCTCTCCATACGTAAGGAAAGCACCACCCTGGTAATTAAAGCTAACTAATTCGGGGGGGGAGGAGAGTCCTCCTTTCACATTCAGCTCCCCTTGCACTGTCCTTCCATCCAAAACCACAACACTAAGTAAGATCACTTAGGAAAAAGTGCCTACATTTTTGTATGGGTTTATATTTTTTGTGGTGCTAATGCAGCTTTATATCATTATAATGGTATGTATCCTCATGCAGAGTTACAGAAATACTTACATAAGTTACATAAGTATCATATAGATAATTTTATAGATACCCAAAAGAAAAGCAAAGGAAAAAGAAAGAGGAGACATGCAAAACAACCTCAAAATGAGAATGAAGTAAAAATGAAAGAGGTTTTAAAGGATGCCAGGAATTTAGACAAGAAATACTCAACGGAAAAGATTTTTCTCCTGGACAGTTCTGCAAAATACCCCTTGACACCCCCCTTCCAAAATTACATCAATTAATCTCTTAGCTCATCCCATAGCCTAAGGCAAAAACATGTTAAACTGAATAGTCCAATATTTAGGATTTTACACAAAAATGGAGGTTCTTGCACACATTTGCCTACTGGCAGTCAGTTCAGCTCCTGGACTGCTGGGTGAGTCCACTCAGGATTCAGGCTGTCAGGTAGGGAGGGAGTTCTCAAGACTAAGGTTGTTTGCACAAGGCACTGTCAAGATATACTTGATGGAAATTACTGATGGATTTCAAAACATGAGTAAGGACAGCAAGTTGGGGAACTCAAGAGAAGACGTGTCTAAATTAAGTTTTACATCCTTAAATTGAAATGGCTTTGCTTCCAGCAATGTTGGTGATCTACAGCTCCTATAGATTGATTTCTTTGTTCCCTCAAATCAGCTTTTTCCTTCTCAGTCTTACCAATTTTTATAGCTTAAAGATGAATATACATCTACAGCTATCTACCCACTTATGGTTGTTACCATCAAGAAGCTTGTAGTGTTTTTTCTTGAGTGTCAGCCGACAGTGCTTTAAGAACTTATAGTAAATACTGACTTTGTAATACCAGCCAATATATGTATTCATCACAATATAAAAGACCTGACCTTCTGAATAACTCAATCAGTGTAGGCCAGACCCATCTAAATGACGTAGAAATGATGAATGATAACAATGTATGATTTTTTGTCATTCTGAATGAAATTGCTAACAACTACATGTTGACGTTATCAATTGACTTAGATTTACCTTGAAAGCTGAAACAAAGAAAATGGCAAATACTGAAGTGGGCCAACATTAGTTTTATTGTTGCAAATACAATGCTAGGTGATGTCCCCAAAAGCAAATGCTAATCGTATTCTCCAAAACCAGTTGAAACTAATTGTACTCAAATTATGCAGGAAATTCGTGAGCAATTGCTGCTTTTTGAAAGAGAACATCTAGTGATTTCTGACCCCTGGTTCTCAGCCTTTTCACTTGAAGAGCCCTGTTGAAGCAGAGAAAATTGCACATTGCTTTTAAGCGCACAAGTAGGGAATTACAATACATTAGTATATCAGGGCTTTATGTACCTGTAAGCTTAGAAATATGTTCAGCCCATCCTGAATGAAGTGCTCATTGGCTTTTCTTCTGCTTTGAGACTTGACTATTTCAAAAGAGAATTTTATTTAAGTGTTCATTTCTCTTTGCAATCTTTAACAGAGTCTATCATGTCTCATCTCTTCTTTTTTTTCCCTTGCACAATACTGTATATGCACAATATATTGTTTTTAGGCAGTCCTGCAGTAAGAAATATTCAAATAGAAACTAACGTGACATATATGATTTTTACTCCAGAAGATTTTTCCAGAAAAAGAAAAAAAAAAGGCAAATTCTGTAACAGTCTTCACACAGCTCACATTTGTAGACTGACAATAATCTTCAGATCTCAACAGTGCAGACTTAAACCTCTGGTTTTTATTTGCATTAGAGACATTGAACAGGAAAAAGGGTAGGGTAAAAGAAAAAAAAAGAAAGAAATAAAAAGTGTCTCACAACGATGAGATTAAATGCAAGAATGCTGCTGTTGTGTAATATTAACTTTACAAAGAAAATATTTCTCTTGCTTCTTTTGTCATGCTACCAAGAAGAGTGTATTCTTCATCAGAAGCCTTTTGCAAACAACTGCTTTGCTATTGAATATGTGGCTTTAATGTCACTGGACTAGGACTTTCAGTTTAAGATCAGGACCACCCAGGAATCCAGAAGATGATACATATATGTATCTCGATGACATCGGACTTGATTCCTTTCTGGCCGTAGCTATTTCTAATCCAGCCATTTCAAATCAGAAAATGGCAAGATCAAGCCTACTTCATCTTCTTTTTTCTCCTTAGCACCAACTTTTTCTTTCTCTGCCCTGAATCAAAAGTGCTATTCAGCCTGCAGCCATATGTGAGCAATCACGGCTTGACACAGGCTACTAATAACACCTACTCCAGCCATCTACTCTTAAATTGGAGCGTTTCCATTGATGTGCGCTGGCGATTGCTCTGGCTTATGTACGTTGCACGTGAGCGGCAGCGGGCACCGCGGGAGAATTAGCAGCGAGCCCCGGCGCGGCGAGGCCGGCGGCAGCACCGGGCTTCCAGCAAATGGAGCGAGGCCATCTGAAAACAGAGCGAGGTCAGAGATCAACGCTCAGTCTGATTTCGTAAGTGGCCCTAATGTGCTCCATAAGTATAGATCAGCAAAGAGAGTCTGAGTCAGACCCCAGATTAACATTTGTTTTCATTTTTCAGTGGCTTCAGAACACACAGGGGTCGTTGAACTGTTGGTGCTGATGCTATTTAGCATTCATGGTCTGGAGGAAAATAAAGTCCTAACCTCTGACCTTTCATTAGAGTAGAGCACACAGGGGGTTAGAGGTGAGGGGGAAGAAAAAGGGAAAAAAAAAAGTGTTTTTCTCCCTCAGAAAATAAGTGGCTCCTGTTCACGGTGCAGGTCTGCCTTGTCATTAGCACAGGGCTGTATTCGCTAGTAGGGAAAGTTAGAATGTGCTGTGGTACGGTGAACTACCACAGAAGATTAATTTTCCTTGAGCATAGCTGCAGTAGCCCCTTCCTCCGAGTTTAACACTCATTGAGAAGAATAACAGCATGGGCTGTCAGGGTGAGGGTCCGTGCCGAGGAGGTGCTCAAGTCCAAGACATCTAAGCTGTTTGTTTTGCTGACGTCTCCAACATCTCATTCTTATATGGTTTTCACTTTATTTACATTGATCTGCTCCTAAGATTTTTTTCTCTTTTTTTTTCCCAAAGAAAAATAGTTTGTTTTTATTTTTCACTTAGATGCATGTGCTTCCTCTGAGAAAACATGGATTGGTTTCACCCAGCATTATTAAAATAAATAGCATCCATAAATCTCAGTCAATGCTATGTGAAGTTCACTGCCGAACACTGGAACGAGGGAGTGGGCTTGTGCGTCCTTCTCCACGCCAGCAGACGGAAGCAGTTTCAAAACACCTCATGTGCGTTACCCATACCACCTAACTATTTCAACAAAAGGCCTGATTTTCCACTGCTTTCCCCAGTCTAGTAATTGATACTGATGTAAATAGTCGGTAAGCTACAGCTTCTGGCTGAAGCCTAACGATGTACTTGCTCTTTCCGTGGTTTAAACGGCTGCACGCAGCGCAAGGCAGCGCGAGGGACGGGAACAGATTGGCAGGCCAACAAAACAGCTGTGCATCTTATACCTCTCCTGTGAATGAACAGAAAAATTAAACCCACATCCCCAAAATATTTCGGTGCCTGAGGCTGGCGGGGCTAGCCCTGGAAAGGACCGTGCTTCTGAAACTTCCCCGGGGGGTTGCCGGCTCCCTGCCGCTTCCCTCCCCGGCGCGAGCCTTCTGGGCCAGAGAAAGCAAATTCACTCTTTTCCGTACCTGGATGTAGTTAGATATTTAGGCACAACTCCAAGAAGACCAGGGCAGATATCCAGGGGAATTTAAACCTGCAGCATGCTGCTAGAAACCTTTTGCCAAAATGAATCTTGCCTAAAACCCATCAGGATGCCATTCCTGATGGCCTCTGTAATATTTCAGAGCTGGTTTTGCATAGAGCAGGAGTGTGTTTGTGAGGTTGGTTTAGTTTAGTGGGAGCTCAAAAAGCCTATGGATTAGGTAGAAATAAATAAGTTGTGTTTGACAAAAGGATATTTGGAGGGAGCCAGAGCTGTATCTTGCTGCCAAGCTCTTTAGAGACAGAGGGATCTGTGCGTGTTTGCCTGGCCTCACTTGTATCTCCCACCTTCTACTGATGCAGTTATACTGAAAAATCAATAAGTCTTGCCTATGGTATGTATTTTGAAACATCCAGTCCGAATAGTTTAAAGAAACAGTGTATTATTTGTTGCATAACTCATCGATGAGTTGTTACTTTTAGGATATTCCAATTTGAAAAGTTTAATTTTTCAGCTAAATATGTATGTTGTGTTTGTTAATTACATAGTATTGTTTCCTTCCCTCTTTTGGTGGCCAAAGTAATAAGCCAACAGAGGAGAAATTCTGAAATCCGTATCTGGGTGTAACATGAAATGTTTGCTCTGGTATGGTCACACTGTTATATTGTGCAATCAGGAGCAACAGCAAAACAGTGTGATTTATGTAACTATTTCCACTGAGAACTGTGAGTTATAAACGCAGAAATGAAATTCTCTGTTTGAATTGTTAATGTCTGCAGTCGGGTTACAGCTCAGCTGAAATTTGCTGAGGGTGAATGAGGTAGGAAGAATTTTATTCTGTGGATTTTCACACTGGGGAACTTGAGTTTGGAAGGATTAGTATGAAATAATCATGAAAGGTTTGTAGAAACCTTCACCGAGAAATTAACTTTGTATTAGTACAAATATTTGAAATTAATTTTCCTCTCCCAGCTGTTTCCTGAGCTGTAACGGAGAGCAGAGGAGACCTGGTGAAGGCTGAGATGTGTTTGCGTGGGTGTTACGAGCAGATAACCCACAGCGCGGTTGCGGTACCTACAGACGTAATGGTGAAAGTTGTGAGCATTGTAAACTGGGTGGACCAAGGAGTTATTCTTAGCCTTGACCCTGAGTTACTTGAGGGTGTAACTGAGATACTGCTTAGCTCGATGTCAAGGTGTGGCCCCCCAGAGTGAATTTCTGAGGATGCATGTGCGCTAACAGAGTTTAACTTAGTGCTGTCAACTCTTTCGAACTACTCTGGGGCCACGGACCTGTAGGTATGAGGAGGTACGAGAAGTGGATATTCATGAAAAAGGCATGGTGCAAAGTGAAGAGAGACTTGAGCAGCACTGTAAGGAGGGATGCTGTATAACCTTGCCTCTGGAGGAAGAAATGCGAAAGCAACTACGGATAAATGCCTCTGCACTGAGCACCGCTACTGATTAATTCCTACCCTCCGTACATTTATTCTGTGTCAGCCTTCCCTGCCTGCTTTTGGCTGTGGCTATCATCTATATGAACCTAACAGGCAACACCATTGCTACACTACATAAATAATTTAGAGATGGTGTAAAATAGCATGAATTTAGATACAATTTTTCCCAAGGTCTAGCCTCACTATTAAAACAGGTGAGACATGCTCTTAATTGACTTTCCAAAAACACTTTCTTGAAGTCAGCTGGGTCCTTAGAGGGAGTTACATTAGGAAAGGTTTTCTGAATCACACCTGGTTGTGAACTGTAATTAGCCTTCCCATTATTTAGGGAGGGGCAGTAGGCCCTGACTAAATTTGGCTCTGTGGCTGAAAGAAGCTGGATGTGGGGTCTTCTCTAGGGCTACAGGACCTTTCTCTGGTGCTTTGAGACTATGGTGAGTGTCAGTTATATTGTATTTACTGTGAGCACACAGGCAGCTATCACAGGTCAATCTGAGACATGCAAATGTGACTGTGAGAAAAGGCAGAACATCTACAGGTCTTTTTGAGGAAAAGAGAAATGTCAGAGGCTGGTTTTTTTCCTAGAGGAAAATTTGGGGAAATTTTAAAATACTTTATTATGTGTTTATGACAATGAAACTTCATTTCTTTAAAAACAAAAAAGTCTGCTGATTTAGCTAGCTGAATATACTTAGCAATTTAGAATGTATTAGTATACAAAATAAATGCATACAGGTGCTTGACTTTTGAATAATAATGGCTGTACCAAATGCTGAAGGTGGTGCTTCCCTGAGTTCCTGAGTGTATTTGCTACCTGTTGACATACCCCTAAGATAGGAGGTAAAAATTAAATCTTGAAAATAGGAAGCAAGAGTGGTGGTGACTTTTATACAAAACAAGAACTCGGGTGTATGCGGCTTTCAAAGAGAAACCCTGTGAGTGGAGTTGTAGATCTATAATAGGGATAGGAAAACTCATTTCCAGAAACAAAGATGAACATAGGCGTCCTTTCCCTGGACAGGATTGCTGTCTGCCTGAGTCCAGGTACTGCTGGCCCTTGCCTGGGTCCAGCAACCTTTTGACACACTCTGGTTTAATTTTAAAACTGTAGCTTATTTTATTGCTTTGCTCTGAATGGTAGGAACTGTTAGACCTGACCTGGTTGTTACAGAAAGATGCTTGTGAGCTTCAGGATTAAACCAAGTCAGGTCATCCATGCTTGCAAAGGCTGTCAGCCTCATGGTGGGTTTCCAGGAACAAACACCGTTCCTTGAACCTGGTTAGGGTCCCGTGTCTGTACCAGCCAGAAACCTAGTCTCCACTTTCTGTTTTATAATCCTTATTTTACAACATGTCTGCCTTATTTTATCCTACCTTACTGGCCCAGATCTTTGCCTCAGTCCTACCCCCAGCCCTAACCTTGCTACAGATGTAAAAATTTTGGAAATGCTGCAAGTTTGGAAAGCAAATATTTTCCTTGGAAAGTATGGAGGGGGAGGGGATGGAAGGAGATGTTCAGAAAAAACATCCATTTAGGGAAAAATTCCAGTATCATTGTAAACATTACTTTAAACATTCTTTCACTGTTCATTCTGAGACAGAGTATTTCACATGAAAGCCTCCTTCCCCTCCCATTTTTTCCCTACCAGACCCAAGGAAAAAACAAACCTTCCAACACTAACTTTTTCTGTATAGGTTTCCAGGATTTTTTTTTTTCCCCAAGCCCTGAAGTTTCTAAACATGTTTTAGGCTCTGAACTTGCAAATGTGTAGGTTGTACGAGATGTGAAATTTTGAGTCACCTGAGGGAGTGGTTGTACCCACGACGTGCTAAGCCTGCGGGAAGCAAACCCTTCCTTCCTGTGTGAATGTGGGATGAGCTCTCCTGGAATTTTTCAGACCTGGAAAAAAGGCTGGTGTGGCCAAAAGCCTTCCTGGGTTTCCCCACCCAGTTCTGTCAGTTGTTCTGTTGATAGATGTTGCTGCATCCTACCTGCTTTCCTGCACTTATCCTTAAGCCATCTCAGCTACCAGATCTGAGCAAGGCTTTGCAGCAGATGCGATGGATGGAGAGTTGTTCAGCCAGGGGTGTTTGGCTTGTCCTTCTGTAACAAGCCACTGTAGTATGGGGCTGGCTTGCACTGTCTTGTGTTGCTGTTCAACTCCATAGTCTTACCTATAGTTTGAAAAGGGGGAAAAAAAAAAGAAATATGAGCAAAACCCCACCAAACCTCTAGAGATTTGGTAGGACTGGTAGGTATTTGGGCAATGCAGGGGTGCATATTGGTAGGCATCTATGCATGTGTTCATAATTGTAGCCAGGGAGCACAGGTCACACACCCAACAGAAAATGCTGTTAGGTTTTTCTTCACCTGCTCTTTAAGGCTCTGCTGTATTTTCCTCAATGTCTCTCAAAGTTGCCAGTATAATCCTTTACCTGATGACCGATAACCCTGATTCGCGGAGCTGAGAGGTGGACTCATGCAGCTCCTCCTGCTGTCTGAACGTTCCGCCGTGCTGTCAGGGGTTCGTGATAATGAAGAGATACAGGACGGGAACCTGTCAGCCTGCAGGCACGATCTGTGCTGCAAGCCATAATGCATATGGCATGCTGGAAACTTCCACGCTAGCAGAGTGAACGCTGCTCTCCCCCGCTCTGACGTGCATACGCACAAATACACAGACATTTAGATGAAGTGGTAGTTGGCCCCATAGATGGGGAGAAGAGATGGATAAGAAAAAAATATCCTGTATGTAGCAGAATGCAGCTTGAACTGCCATGTACTTAAATATTTCAGGCTTTCTAATAATGTCTCCTGCAGAAAAGCAAAGAGTGGAACCTGAAAATGGTTTCTACATGTAACTTTATTTTATGCATTACCCTGCGCTTTTGCTAAGTCAACGTTTCTACTTTTCTGAAGAAAAAATGATTTATTGATTCAGGATTTTTGAAAGCCCAGTACTCCAACAACTGCATTAGAGAAGGGGGAAAAAAGAGGAAAAATCACTTCAAAACATTATATGACGTTTTGAATGATTACAGATCTAGCTTTCCTGCTTGCATTCCTTTTTCTGCAGGGTTTATCCATTTCCCTGAGAAACACGTGGGCCAATAAGTCAGAACAATCAAGCCTTTGATGTGGAGCCCAGCCAGCACCCGCAACTGGGCAGCAGCACCATGTTCAGAGAGGTGATGGGTCAGCTCGGAGCTTCGGGCTGGCTTGCAAGAGCCCAGTAGCCAGAGGATGGTATAATTGGCTACAGTAGTTCATTAGGGTGCAAATCAAATCATTTGACCAGCAGCAAAGCTCTTTGTTGCCCTCTGCAGGGACAAGAATAAGGAACCTTATTTGTCAGATACTGAAAAGAAAAAGGGAAAATGGAAAGGAAAAAAAAAACCCAACTGGTTGGAGGAGTCCTAAAAGAATATACAACCATGGCAGTAAATCTTGATGCATTTCTGGTTCTTTAAGAGCCCTTCCATTGTTCGGTGATTTATACAGCAGGCTGTACTTTAAAGAACTGATGTGTTTAATGCTTTAGAAAGTAAGGGACTTCTGCTCAAGAAAAAGGGCTGTGTGTGTCCCTTTTTTCATGAGTTTTTCTGTTTTTCTGGAGGAGATAGCATGGTGTTTGCCGGAAAGATGTTACAGTAGTTATGTATTTGTGTCCAAAAGGTACGTTGTCTATCATTAAGTTATTCATAATTGCTTAATTCCTGCTGCACAAAGAAAGATACTTGACTCTGTGAAACCAGAGCGGGGGGGGGGGGAACCTGAAACTTTTTTTAAAAGGCAATACTATCTAGAGGGACACTATAAGGAAGGTTCTGATCAAGTTTTCTCAGAGGATGTCTAGAAACACAAAGTATTTTATTCTGCTGTGTTATAGCTATTTTTAAATTGCAAAGTAGCTGAAATAACTAAAAGGCAGAAGGAAAATCATTAGGTAGAAAGCAAAAATAGAACCAGGGCTCCATTAGCAAAGTACCTTTCTCTGCTGTCTCAGCTTTTCAAGGCTGATGGGATGACAGCTTCTTGTTTAAGTTTTCACAGATTTCTTTACAGGCGCATAACCCATGAACTTATGACTGAGATATATATATTATACATGCATTCATAAATAAACATTGATCAGTCTTTGGAATACTTGATGATGAACTCATGCTTCTTAGGTTCCTTGAATATTAACACCATCTTACAAAATCAAATGTATTCAGACACACCTTATGTTTTACGGGGTATTTCTGGCTCCTGCCATTCAAAGACCCCAGAATCATATAATCTATGCTGAATAAGGAGATCAGGTGGCTACCTCCAGGAGCTGGAGTAGAGATTTTATTTAGATTAATCCACCAGGTTATGTGTTTGCCATGCAATTCTGCCCTGGAACATAAGGAGGAAAAAAATGTAATAAATAGGGGTGGGGGGAAAAAAAAAAAAAAAATACCACCAGTCTTGCATTTTTTTGGCTGATCCTGTGCCCCAGCAGCTAACAGCAGCCCTCCCATTGCCTTCAGTGGATGCATGCTAGGAGAGTAGAAGAGAGATGCAGAAGATTTCAGGTCTATATTTTGCTTTTATGACATGTTTTAATGGACAGGCAAGGCTGAATATGCTCCAGTGTCCACCGCTGCTAAGCCCAGGCTGTAGGTGCACGCGTCCTCTGTGCTGCCGGCAGGACACGTCACCCTCACTCGCACCAGTATGCCCAAAATCTCTCTCCCTTCCTACGCATGGTAAACGCTTCTCCCAGTCCTGTCTCGAGCAAACCCCTCGAGGTGCTCCCTGCTTCCCCGGGTTACGAGCTAGCATGGCCGAGCCATCTGCGTGGCGTTTGCTTCTTGAGCAGCTATTCCTGGACTCCTCGGGGGGGGAAAAAGAGCAGGCAAGGCTGGAGTGCTTTACTGGCCAGACCTGGTCCGTTGGCTGCCGGTTAGCATCCCTGCACAAGAGTGGCTTTCTTGCTCAGACCAAAGGGCTTCATGGGGCAGGAGTATCTTGTCCCTGGCAGTACCCAAGGACAGACGTGTCGGGAAGGCTACAAGAACAGGCAAGCGTAGAGCGATGCTTTTCCCCCACCTCCCACCGCCTGCGGCTCAGGGACGTCCTGCAGCAGCGACCGTGCCTTTGTGCTCGGGAGCCTTTGGGTAATTTTTCTCGCGTTACCTTGTCTAATCGCTTCTTGGAGCGGCGCAAGCTTTTGGCATCTGTGACATCCTGTGGTAATGAATTTCTATAGCGTAATGGGTTAAAAAAAGGTACTTCCTTTTGTTTGTTTTTAACTTGCCACCTGTTAATTTCATTCGAGGTTCCCCAGCTCTTGTTTTGTGACAGCCTCGATCTCTGTGCGCCTCCTCTGTGGTGTTCTCGATTACACAGATCTCTGTGTAGGTCCCTTCTGATTATTAACTCTTCCTTTTAGGAAAGCTGTCCCTTACCAGGTGGTATGGGCCTTGCAAATGGTCTTAGCCTCGCTGATGCAGAAAATGATGGGTGCTTTCAAAATCTAACATCTATTGCAACGTGTCTCCTAAATACTTCTTTTTTCCTCTTTCTTTAGCAATTTTGTCTCATTATATTCTGGGTAGCACCAGTTGCAGGTCTTCTCCTGTCCTGAACTTACTGCTGGCTGATTACAAATACGTAACAACAACATGGCATATTTTATAGAGATGAAAAAATATGAACATACACCTGATCTATCACTACTGTAGCTAATTTCTCTTACATTTAGGTTACCCTCTGTCACAACAACTCTTAATTAGCATGAAAAAATAATCTTGTTTCATATTTTTAATATGTGAAATACCGTCAAGGTGAACATGAAGAAAGTTGCAATTGCATGCACTATCTGCTGCAAGGGAACTCTCTAAGTTTAGTGTCTTCTGTGTTTTAAATCAATACAATACACAGGCCTGTAAGCGACAGGGAGAGGCCAACTTGATAAATTACTGGTTATACAAGGTGAATAAAAATACGAGGACCTACAAAACTATAGCAGAGACTTGCTGGGAGGGGGAAGGGAGCTGAGTAGTTGGCTGGCTCCTTCTCTTCTGCTTAAAACTGCTGCTCAGTCCCTAAAGTTGCCAGCTTGTCTGTTTGATGGCTTGGCAGGGTTCTGTTGGGAAATGTGCAAATTGCAGCTTGTGGGAACAGGGGAAAAATACAGAAACTAGACTAATGTGGAAGAAGAGCATCTAACCTCACAAAATCAGTTTTTAACCTGGAACTGCCAGGCCTGGTTAAGGAGAAGGATTGGTTTCTTGTAACTTTAATCACATTTGAAGTAGTTAGCCTATTAAGCCTCGTTTATTCCATGATTCTATTAGCAGCTTTGATCCATGTCTGCAGTTCTTCCCCACATTAGGGGATGTATAATGTGTGGCTGCACAAAAAGAAGTGGGAGGAGACCCTTTGTGGGGTGCTGCAATAAAATAGCCGCCTTGTATATGGTTCAGAGAGGTTGATGAAGCACTGCCCTCCTCGGAGCATGCGTGCCCCTGGGAAAATGACAGCAATCTTTGGGGAAGAGGATTGGCAGAGGAAGTAAACACTGCTTGGCTGGGGCTGACAGTCACACCTCTTAAATAACCATCCTGGAAGAACAGACTTCAGTCAGCCAGTGGTCAGGGGAAGCAGAAGTAGCCTGGGTTTCATTGGGCCAGAAATATTGCAAGAACAGGAATATATGAGATATTTTGATACTTCTGCTGTTCCTTTCAGCCAAAACCTGGCAGGGCAGAACTATGGGCAATCTACAAAAGAAACCAGACTGAACTTTTGATCTTAAAAAAAATAAAAAAAATTCATGTCACTTTCTTAATCCAAACCCACAGGCTTCAACTTTATAAGGACACTTGTGTTTTTCTTTTTTTCTGTGGTTAGACTGCCATGGTAGAATTGAAGGCTTCTGCTTACATTATACAAGCTCCAATTTAATATCAATTAAATATTCTGTAGACGGCTGAAAAAGTGCTCTGGATTCAAATTGTCTTGCTTCGTGGTGGATATATTTATTTTCACTCTTCATTCAATCACTCAACAGTGTAGTCATTTGCATAGCTGCAACAGACTTTTCTGTTGTTCCCCTCAAAGTTTTGTGGGAGCCAGGCAATCTAACTGCTAACCATTCCTCCTGTGTAATGCAAGTACAGATTTATAAGCACAGGTCTGTAGCAGATACGGTTACTTTACCAGATTCTGCTCTAACTTGCAAATCAGATTCTGCCCTGCCAACCTGAACACATCCTGACACCGGAGCTCAAGAATCAGGTTTTGTAGGGCAAGAGCTGTGGCAGAACCAGGATCCTCTTTCATGTGGCCTTCTGGCTGAGAGCTAATGTATGACTTCATAGTGAATGAAGAAATATTTTTCTACTGGGCTTCAAAGCGGGTAGGAGCTGGTCCTGACACCCAAGAGCCTACAGTTCTGTTTCTCAGTTACCTCATCATGTGTGTGAATGATACTTATCACCCAAAGGTGCAAAGTCTTTGCTAAGAAAAGCATTTCTCAGCCCAAGGTTGTTACTCTTCCTCTTGGGTTCTGTCCCATCCACAGCTCTTCTGTGAAGTTGTGAGTCTGCTGGCAAGAGGAATCACGTCTTATGGCTTGGGAAGTGTTTATAATACTCCACAGTACTGTCTACCACTCTTCTCAGCAAATTGAAGAATGGTCTTACCCCGCTCTTGGCATTCATCTCTCTGTTGTCCTTCAGGTCTTTTACTTCCTTACTCATTTGCTCTCCTTTTTGTCTTTGCACCACTCTCATGATTCTTCCATACTTTATCTGCAGTTGTCTTCTGGGTTTTTGGGGTTTTTTTAATTAATCCTGAATTGTAGATTCACATGTGACATTAAAAGCCTGGGAGCTAACCCTTCAAGGCGACAAAGAAAAGCTGGATCCATGAGGCCAGGGTGGATATCATGAAACCAGAATATGGACAGAAGTCAAACTTCATCTAACTCTTGCCTTGAAGCAGAAGTATCCCAGGGTAGACCCTTCACTTCCAACAGATGTTAACCTGTTCTTAAAAGGCTCTACTGAGCCTACTCTACTCAGAGTCCCCAGGTGGTCCACCCCTCACTGCCCTCATAACTGGAATTTTTTGCTAGTATCTTTCATGCAAAGAAAACCAATGCCTCCTTTTCATTGACTTGAACAACTGATCACCATCTGCTTAACAACATTTCTTTTTTACATGTATGAAGATTTTCCATCTGCTGTATTCCTACCTAGTTCATGCTTGTTTTCAAAAGATGTTGTAGAGAATATTGATGTACTCTTCCTTGTAGCATTAAAAAAAAAAAAATAATCTGGTGGGATAGCGGGGGGTGGGGGGGGGGGGGGGGGGGGCATGCAAGTGTCAAATATTTGGAGTTTGTGTACTTATTTGTCTCTGAGGACCCACACAGAAAAAAAAAAATCTTTGAATTAGAATTTTACATACTGCTAGTCAGATTGGTCTATTTTTGGTAAATATTTAATGTCTTGAAGGATTGTGCTCCTATATTCTGTCAGAATTGATCAGTTTTTCTACGGCTGTATTACTTTACATGTAACACTCTACCTTCAGAAAAGTCTACTTTCATAAAGCTGATAATGTGCTCGTACTAAATCTGATTGTAAAAGTTCCCATCATATTATTTTTGGGAATATGCCTGCTGGTATATTTGCCTTCCTCAGCAGGGTTCAAGAAGATGGAGCCAGGCTCTTAACAGTAGTGTGTGGTGGGAAGACGAAGCAATGGGCGTAAGTTAAAACAAGAGAGTCAGACTGTATATAAGGAGAAACTGCTTTCCCATGAAGACAGCCAAGCAGTGGAGCAGAAACCCAGGAAGACCGTGCAGTCTCCATCCTTGGAGGTTTTCAAGACCCACCTGGATAAAGCCCTGAGCACCCTGGTCTGATCCTGCAGCTGACTTTGCTTTGGGCAGAGACAACTGAGGTCCCTTCCAGCCTGAACAGGTCTGTGATCTTGTGATCCTGTGACTCTCAGATGTGAAACCAGGACATGGACAAATAAGAAAGAGAAGCAAACAAAGGCTTCTGGTAAGTTTAGTGAACCTCTCCTGAGTGACAGCTCTTCACTCCTAGCACTCACTTTTTTCTAGGGCATTAGTCAGTCCATTACAGTAGTTTCCCCAAACACAAATATTAATGATACTTGTGAAATTTTTTTAAAAAGAAACACTTAATTTGGCTCCAGTCCCTAGAATAAGTCCTTGTGTCTGCTTGGGTGTTCTTGGTCTCTGGCGGTCTTGGGCTTCCTCAGAAGCAAAACAGATCATCTGTCTTACTGCTTGAATTTCTGGTACCTTCAGAGTTTTTATTTCTTGCTGTTCTGTTGGTGAAAACGTATAGGAAGGACAGTGCAATCATTAGATATACTGTACCAGATGCAACTCTGTGTTTATTGATACAGAGATGGGGAGGAACTGAGATGACCCTTCACTGTGTCCTGTCTCATGTTATGATTTTCTGTATGAGACACTGATTTCAGGCCGGGCATCAGGTAGCAAATGAAGCTGGAGAGTGTATTTGCAGGGCAAATACCAGAGGTGGGTTAACAAGGAAATGCTTTCACTTGTTGCACATTCTGGATCATATTTTCCATTAACTAACCGATCTCTCAAAAAGCCAGTTGCTGCCGAACACCTTTCGCGTCAGCTTGCTGGCTCCCTTACAGGTGACCCATTTACCAGGAGAGCGGCTGGATGCTTTCTCATTCCCAAAGGAATCACACAGCCATGCTTCCAGTTAGGATGCACTGCTTTGTAGAGAGCACCGAGCAGAACCATGTTACCCCAGCTTTTGTTTCAGCTCAATGGTAAAAGCTTCTGGACCGTCTTTTGCTCAAATTGGTTCTACTTCAAAAAGCTGAATTATGTATGTGTGTGTACATGCAAGCATATAAAGATTATTCTGTAACCACTCTGTGCTGCATGCAAACATTTGTAGTTCTGTTTTGTGTATGCGTGGGCCAGTTGGCAAAGTTTGTCATAGCAATTTAACAATCCAAAGTGGCAATGCCTAAACATTGTTCTGTTTTCAAAAGTATGTTTAAAATTAATGTGGCTTCCCAGACCAGGTGCTGACACCCCTAAGGACTACTCGAGTAGTCCTCTTGCAAGTCCGTTTCAGTCAGTGATAGAGTTGCTTAAAGAGTTGATTCATTGTGCATAAAGGCATCAGCATCTGGCCTCAAGTTAGCAATAAATAGAGGTAAAAGATAATGTATCAGCTAGCATGTTCCCCATATATATATATGATTGTTCATATTTTTTTGTAAGAAGAAAATTATGTGTGTCCTAGTTGCGGCTTTTATTTTTGTTAGCTTTATTTTTCCCTGGTAATAAAAATAAATTTTGTCTACAGTACACAGGCAAAATGCCTCAGATTTGTTAGATTTGAAATTTGAGAGATTGGTTTTCACTCTTGTGGTAGAAAACTGGCTTCTGCAACACCAAATTTGAGGCTTGGGGTATGATTTTCCCGAAAACCTAACTAAAATCTCCCACTGCAACTTAGGTTCATATCTTCTGCAACTGCATCCCTTCCTCCTCCTCAGCAATTCCTTCCTCTCCAGTATGCAAGCCATGAGTTGTTGTGGATGATGACAAAGTGGAATATAGAGGTAGGTTTGCCAAGTATTACTCTGAATGTTTCCCCTTGATTCCTAGCTGAAGCTTTATGGAGAACAGGAGAACCCTGGAGCCCTGCAGCATGCTCCTGTGACTTAGAAAGCTATCCCTAGTACGTGCTCGAGATTCAGATGGTAGCTTTCTGTGTTGTTAGTAATGCTTAGTGAAACTTATTTTCTTATCCTTCCACAGTCTGAAATGTAATCCTTTAAATGTATGAAGCCCTTTTTTTCTCCTCACTTGCTTTAGAAGTGTAGCTTTCCTTATAAATCCCATCCACCATTACAGTTAAGCAGTCTCTGTCTACAGCATATATGCAAGACAAAAGATTTTTTATTTTTAATGGAGCATGGAAAATCTTCGCAGAAAGCATCTCCCTGGTTTACAAAGGAATGTAATGTGCAGGACCAAACCTGTCAGCTCTCGCTTATTTCAGCTGCGACTTGTTCACTTTCAAGCAGCTTTTTACAGCACACTGTCTCACTCCAGCAAGGAGAAAATTTCGCAGTGTGATTCAGTGAGACTTCTCACTCATTTAACTGTCATTGCGTGAGAATTCCTGTCTATGAACAGAGGTAACGGGAAGGTGCTGCTTGCGAGACCTCTCAGCTTTGTGAGCTGTTCTACATCCAGTGAGCGATCAGGGAAAGTTCTGCTCCAAGAGAAAGTGTCTCTGCTCTGAGCCAGCAGGAGCTTCTCTGTTTCCAGCAGTGGGGAGAAATGCTATATTCCAGCTGTAAAGTAAGTACATCTGTAAGAAAACATCCCCACGGTAGTGAAGGTCTATAGCAGGCTGAGGTCAGAGAAAAGATGGATGATTTTGCCTTTGTTAGTCCTGCATATTCTCTGCTGTCAGTGAATGATGTCTTTTGAGCAAAACGTGCTCGACTCTTTAAGCCTGCTGATAAGTATTTAACAGGAAAGGAAACATTTCTCTATATGGTCCCTATTCTATCTGGAAGAATTGGAGTTAGGTCCAAATCACACCCAGATAAATAAGTAATGACATATCTGCATTTAGTCTAGGATAACAACATACATGCCATGATAGAAAATATTACAAAAGTCTGTTCATTAAAAAAAAAGGCATAAGAAAGAAGGCAAAAGCAAGCCAATTTTACATAGCAATGCATTCAGAGGCCAGGAAGCCTTTTATAGCTCCTAGTATCTGGTATCTCTGGCAAACAACCTTAACATTTCTGGCATCTCAGAAAGGTGGCCCGTGTTACCCAAATGGCAATATATCCCAACACAGCTGTGATCTGTGGCAGCCAGTTTCACAACGGAGCTGTTACCCAACAAAGTCAAGCTCAGAAGTGTGCGCAGACACCAAACTTTGTCAGTAGCCATCTCAGGACTGCAGGCAATTGAAGCTGTGGAAGTGGGTGCAGAAGTCCAAGTGGTTTGGGAAAGCATATGTCCTGATTAGTGGGATCACGGCAATGGTTCTCTCTGTGTAGAATGGAGATCTTTTCCTTGTCTACCCTGTTTGAACCTGGCAGAGATTCCCATGTGCTGAAACTGAATTGACAGAGCAGTTCAGGAAAAGTATGTGAGCATGCTTTGCTTCAGAAATGACCAACTTAAAAGTTGGACCGCACTTCAGCATAGATGACAAGTGGAATTTTCAATAGGTCTTGGTTCTGCTCTTGCTCTTTTTCTCCCCCTTCTTCTACATGCAAAGAAATGCAAGTGTGTCCCTGATCTGAGAGAGAAGCAAGTCTATAGGCTTTCTTCTCTCATCCTACTGCTTCTGTGCTGAACTGGTCAGAATTTAACCTTTAGCAAGACCTGTCAAGCAGTGGCTGGATCCAACTATCTTCTTCCTTTCACCCATTAAATGGTTGTGCTTGCTGTTTCAGTTGGCACTTTTGTTGCTTTTAACTGATAACTGGAAGCTTTCTTCAGGAGAATATAGTCTGAAAGCATTTAGAGAGAAGAGGAGGAACTGTGTGTATGGTCACAAATACGACAGACGCACCTGTAAGCAAGTCCGCATGCTGTCTTCTCCCCGATGAGAAGGACCCTCATGCCCTGATGTGGCAGCTGAGAATTTATTTCATCATATTGAGAAATTCCTCTGATGAAAACTTCAGCCATCTGTGCTACCAGAAACATAATCAATCCTAGCCAGTAAATCATAGCACCCCAGTGTTTTGGGCAACACACTCTTCAGTACGTTAAAACACTATTGAATATTGACAGCGGGATAGGATTTGTGAGGCCTCTTGTGATCAATCCCTTTCTATTTAAATAGCTGATAAATTACAGTCTGAGGACTTATGATATGCCTGTTGGTTAAGAGCAGTTATGTTTTTAACAGATTTCTACATTTTTGCAGTCGGAGCTTTGAATTCTGAGCTATAACCCACATGGGAGCAGGAATATAAGCTCTTCTTTCACAGATCAGATACGATGGATACCTGTATTCATACTGCATATTTGCGTTCCTTTATTTCTGATCATATTGCAGACCACCAATTTGGGTGGGTTTTGAGTTACAACTAAGTACTTTTTTCCACAGCAGATCGTTCTCACGTTTATCCAATTTCTAGTTTTTCACTTGTCAAATAAGAACTTCTTAGATAAACAAACATGGTTTTTTTTCCTAGCTTGCCTGCTATTCTCTGTGAGGTAACAATAACAAGTGATGGTTACGAAAACCAGACACTGATAGCCATACAGCGTCTCAGACCAGAAAGCATGCATTCTTCTGGCTGGCTACAAAACACAAGTAAAAAGCCCTGTCCTTTCAATCGTTCTGACTTCTAAATCCCAGCTGAAGGGAAATGTATAGCTCAGCCTGTCCCAGAGCTGCTCATTCCAGCATCAGCTTTCTGTGGTGCTGCAAAGGCAGGGCATCCACTTGTCCTCCATGCAAGACTGCCAGACATCAAAGAGCATATCCCATAAATCCCTCGGCTGTGTATCTTCACCTGCAGATATGGTATCTTGACACTGTTGGCTGCCAGAACAAGTTAGAGCAACGCTCGGTTTACCATGCTTCAGAGGAAAATACTCAACTAACATTTCAAGCAAACCATTTCAGGAAAGGTGGTGTTAAATTTCTATCGGAAGAATCGAATTGTGCTCCTCTGTGCAGAAGTGTGCATCTGAACCCATGTTTGGCTTACCAATGATAATTTACTAGTTTGACTTTGGTGGACAAAAGGGAATATTGCTGCAGGACCATCTTGTGTTGGAAAAGGCTCAGATGTTTTACAGGCCTGGCAATGAAAGATTTGGGATGTGTGCATGCCAACCTGGCACACAGCACTCTTGATAAGCTCGAGGTCTGGTCAGCAGCTTGCATTGGGTGTGTTGGTGAACTTAATCCAGCCTATTATGTCAAATGTACATTGCATTGTAACAGTCTTTCAATAGGCAAATGACTGAAGAGGCAGCAAATTAAACTGTCCTTCAGCCCTATACGCAGGGTTTCCTGCTGTGCAGTCACTGAAGTATGCGCTGACAAATATGTTTTAGCTAATATATAGGACTCGCCTCCAGAGCAGGATTTTAAATTCCTTCTCCAACACTGTGCAGAATTGTCTTCCACAGTTGAACCAGGCTGACAAAAAAAAGTTTGAAAGCTTGATGAGACAAATTCTTGAAAGAGGGAGAGAAGAGCAAAGCCATACCCTGGGAACTGGGGAGCTGAGGAAGTCAGAACTGTAGACAGCTGTTCAAGAGGATGGTTAAATTCCAGGCAGGAAAGACAAACATGTCAAAGTTTTGGTGTCTCTTCACTTTGGTATTGTAGTTGAAATTTAAACTGAAAGAGTACTGCGATGTAAGAAGGCTGCCTGGCTTTGTTGTGCTCCTTGACAATCACGGGCTGCTCGAAGCAGCTTTGAGCACAGAGTGAGGGATGTGTGGGGTCACTCAGCTCAGTCCTCTGTGGTTGCCAGAAGCCATGCTCTGTGGTCTCCTTCAGAACACGTCCAGTTCTGTCTTGAAGACACTGAAAAATATGCTGCTATTCCACATGTTGAGATCTGCATCTCTGGACACTGGTGGTTAGAAACCTTCTCCTTCCCAGCATGGCTGTATCCATGGCTCCCTTCTACCTGTTCTGCTGCCAGGATTGTCTGGCAACCTCAGTAGTTCTCCTCCATCTGCGTGCATTTATCCTGAACAATCATATTTCCTTAAAGCTTGTATTTAGCTAGGCTAAGCAGGCCTAGATCTTTTAATCTTTCTTGCATGATAGTCCTTCCATTCTCCTGGTTGGTTGCATGGACATCCTCCATTCCCAATTTTATCGCTCATAAGCGTGGATTGTCAGAATACAGTGTACAATGTTCCTGTGGGGATGCTATCAATGTCTTCTTATAAGGGAGTGAATGCTTGCTTTCCTCTGCTGGAGATAGTTGCCATGTATCTCCAAGAGCCATACAATACTGTATGGGACTAATCTGGACACAAGTCTATCCTCTCTGCTTTTTCAGTTGATTCCATCTCTTAACAGATATTCATTAGATATTCATTATTAGTTCTTAAAATGCATGATTTTTATACTTGTGTTTCTACCTCTTCAGCCTGAAAGGGCAACAAGATCTTCCTTCCTTCCGTCTTCCGTATTGATAGTGTTAGCTATGGGCTAATTTTCATTCACTCATTCACACTCCTACTTTCGTATTGGTAAATAATAAAAACAAGATCAGTCCCGGACTTGTTCCCCGAGGAACTCCCCTTGATGAACCAGTTCTCCTGAAGGCAAATTGTACGTATGACCTCCTAGCTGTACTACCCAAAGGAACCAAACGCAGTTTGCGAGATGGCTGGGGAGCTGGGGCAAGAGAAGGAGGCAGGGCAAGAGCGGTACGGGTCTGCCCAGGGATGCTCGCAAGCGAGGAGGTCGAGGTGGGGGCAGTTGTTGAGAGCTGTGCTCGGAGCAGCCAGAGAAGGGCACGGATGCAGAACCAGCGTCTTGATAGCGAGATCCTCCTGGCAGGTAAAAGCACTTTCAGCATCTTTGAAACCACTTGCTCGTGGGGGTACTCACCACCTTGCAGGGGGACTGCGTTCCTCATGCTGGGGACTGCAGGAACCCCAGGAGAGCTGCTGGAGGACATACACCTCACAGTACAGGAATGTCTGGCAGTTTTAAAAGTTTCCACAGAGGCAGGTTTTCAGAACAGACGCGGCTTTCTGCTGTTCGAGACCCAAACATTGCTGCATTGTGCTCTCACACAAGACCCAGAACGCGATGGGGGGCAGGATTATGTTTGTTTGCCTTATTCTCATTTTCTGAGAACAGAATTGTGCCAAAATAAACAAATGGCGAGCAGCCACCAAGATTTAAAAATATTTTTTTATATAATCTATGTATTTTAAAGTGTCAGTGATAAAAGTTCCATGTGCATATAGGCACACGCTCCCTTTCTATTTTGCTCTTTTATGTTTTTTTATAACAGTTTTCCTTAAAGGAAACCATTACCATTAGAAGTGTGCAAATAACTTCTTACTCTGCTCAAAGAATTTTAATTTGTGTTAAAAACCAAAAGAAGATAAACATCTTATATCAAAATGCAGGCTTTCTGATTCTCATATTATTTAATCCCACATTTAATCCCTCAGACCTGTTAGAGTTTACTGTTAACCAAAGTTGTCCCACTTACACTCCAGGACAAATTTGTTTGAAATACAATCCTGAACTTCATCCCAGACTGCCGGAAAACATCCATCCACATCTGAAGAGGATTAAACGCAAGCTCTCCAAAGCCCCGTCTATCTATCAGCAACCTAAAAAGCCTATCAGTATAGTGTCTAGACACTGAGATAACCCTCCTGATGGAAGCAGATGGTAAAGACCTCTCCACATCATGGATTTCCATGAAAGATATAATGACACAAGGTTGAATTAACAGTCTCTTGGCAAAGCTTTTCATAGGAAAAGACACTACCATATTTAGATATACACAACAGGAGGAAGTTAATAGTGGTTTTTTTTAAAGTCACCCAGGCTGAAAATTGATGAACCGAAGCCTGGACTGTAGCAAGAAATGAAGTCTAGAAAGAAAGAAAGAAAAAAATCTATGGCAGTGACTCCAGAGCAGATGTACATCTCGGGAAATGCAATCAAGGAAACCGAAGAACCAAAAATGGATGCATTTCCTTGAAATAAACACATATGGGAATGTTCTTATTCCAGTGAAAGAACTCTTCCTGAACATTGGATGCAAGAGGAGTCAGAGTCTCATTTAAGACTTGGTAAGAATTAAATTTAACACCTTCATGAGCCAAGATGTGTGCAGAGTGGAATGATTAATAGGCCTAGATTCTAAATACTCTGAAACTCCCTGCTTACTCAGGCGAGGTCTCATTGACCCAAGCAGTTTGACTGCAGCGTTTGGGACTTTGCTCTCCAAGTCCCCAGAGGACCACAGTCCTCCAGTCAGAATCCTCTATATATAAAGGAAAAGGACCATGAAAAAAATCTTTATTTTACTTTTTCATGTTCTCAAACCTCCATTCACCCTGCTGATCCTGGGTAACAGGCTGGCTTCATCCTTACCAATTTAGATGCACCATTGCTCAATGGGATGTTGCTGTGCCATCAACTGTGGTGATTTTAAACCTTTTCCTCACAGTGGAAGACAGGTAGACAGGTTTCTGGGGCTCTGTAACACATTCAAACAGCAGAGGAAATATCTTGGAATCAAGAGAAAATCAGATAATCTTACCAAGTTTATAGCTGCTTATAAGTTTATAGTGAGTAAATGTGGCTAGAAAGCAGTGGTTCCCACCCAGTAAAATGGGAAAGTCTGGAAAACAATAATGACTCCTAGACTCGATTCGTGTCAAAAATATAATAATAATGTGTATGTGTTTTTTAGGAAATGAGGGCTTGGACTGGGGAAAAAAAAAGAAACTATGTTATGGAATAATCAAGAACTTTTAAGCCAGGTGAAATGACACTTGGGTGGCTAATTTCCCCAAGTAGCTTCTGATATGAAGAATATCTGTGCTGTTGTACCATGAGCAGAGCAGACTGTTGTACTATGAGGAAAATCTCATCCGATGCTCTGCAACCTCTCCTAAGACTTCATTTTTAAGCGGGAGCGATCCAGGTTGGCACGGGTGTGGAGAAGGGCTTCTGGAGAATGGGCTGCACTAACGGTGACCAAACCTGAACAAAAAAGCATGATATTTTTTAGCCTGGCAAAATAAAGGCAGAGGGGGTGATGTGATTTCTCACTTAAATATATTGGGAGGAGAGACAGCTACAGTCAAGATTAATTTTTGAAGTTAGGGACAATATTGACGTGATAACAGGTAGAATGTAACTGTGGATGCATGTAGCCTCAAAAAGGCTACCATATCAGAAAGGTGGTAGTAGCTATCAGAGGGGCTGTGTGTTGGAATAGACTTCTACAAGGAGTAAAACACCCTGAAGGACCCGGACTAGCTTTATTTATTGATGAGGGAGTTGCTGCTGTTGTGACAACATTGATATAGCTGGCATGTCACACTGAGATATTTTTTGTAATTTATTTTAAATTCATCTAAAAGTTGATCGTGGCATGCAATATATAAATTAAATAAAATTTTCCTGGAGACTTTCCCTTCCAACAGCAAGGTATATAAAAACTGAGTATCAGGCATTATTAATTTGATGTAATATATTTTCAGGATGCTTCGCTACATAACTGAAAAGAGAGGTTTTTGCTGCAGGTGGGACCTTTAATGGTAAAAGACCCTCCTTGTCTAAAGGGAGAGCATCAGCCCGTTGGCAGAGTAACTTCAGAGACGCAGACCGGCGAAGCAGTTGTTCTCACCCTTTTTTTTCCTGTCTAGGCTGACCTTCCCTACCCCTTCCCCCCAGCCAGCACAATACAGCTACGTTTTGATTTTTTTCTTACCAGTGCAAACACGTGGCTGGGTCCTCCAAGATTAAAGGCAGGGCAAGCCTCATACCTTGTACTAGCCAGCCAGGAAGCCTTTGTGGGACAAAACCTGAGGGCTCGAATACTTCCTTTGGGGGTGGTATTTACTTAGGAATTAGTTAGAGGCTTCACCTGAACTCAGAGCTGCAGCACACTAAGCACTGTGTGAACACACACAACTTCTCTCCAGAGAATGAACAAGCTAAAAAAATCCAGATGGACAAAATGGGTATAATAAAATGAAAGGAAGAAATTATTAACTCAAGCCATGCCCTGGATTAATCAAAAAATCCAGGAAAGGAATGAAGGAAAAGAACTCCCACATCTCAGCCTTACACTTTATGAAATGAGTAATACTTCTTTGGATGTGCAATGGCCTCTGGACTGTGATTAAGCAGAATCTATAGCTAAATACATATTTATATATGCATTACCAGGCTGTATACACAGAGACTGCAACAGTTTATTTCCCCTTCTGTCTAAACAAATGCCAATAATTAACAAATTAATTTTGATTTTCACATTTGACTGGTAGAAGGCTCAAGAAATTCAGCAAATTAAGCTAGCCCATCAATATAACAGAATAGTTTAAAATCCTCTCTTAAATGATGCTGTCCCAGAATTCTCGCAGTTTACGAACTATGTCACCAGGACCTTTATAAAAAAAGGCAAATAGGTAACAAAAGGCTTCTTTTTCATTTAGAATATAGAGAAGAGACTGTCAGTGTTTTGGGAACTTTAAGGTAAAGTTAGAGAATAAAGTAAAGATACCAGATGCTCCATAAAAGTGAATGCATTGGTACAATTGTCCCTGTCTGTTAGTTATTCCAGAAACTAAGGTGACTATTACTGGCACAAAAGTAGCACGTAAGTAGAGCATGCTCAGGTAAAGTGAGATAGTATAAGAAATACAAAATTCACGTTTAATCTAGTACCACATTCAGAAAAGTCCAAACAAAAATAAGACCAAAAAAAATCCCCGTGGGATACTAGGGGAATCACTGAAAATGTTTGCTGGACTCTCACTTGCCTCACAGTTCTGGGGTCACTCTATCAGTTGTGGCCGTATAAAACACGGGTTGCTCTGTGGTGGGAATCTGGGTGATCGCATTTTCTGCAATCTTACTGTCACATAGATTTACCCCTTCTAGTGCAATAGAAATAGCAAAATTTTGCTTTTGTATGGTCCTCGAGGAAGATATTTCCTGATCCTGCATCAAGAAATAAGGTGTATAGAGAGGAAACCAGCAGTATGAGGAATGCAAACCTGTGTGCACTAATGTGTAAAAGTTCCTGAAAAGGAACACAACAGCATAGTACTTTTTTTTCTCTTGGGGGTAAAAAAGGCAGTTACAAAGCTCTAGGGATAGGAGAAGAAAGGGCAAGATAATCAAGGGAACATGCCTTCAAAGCATGCCAACAGAAATGTGCTTTTTCAACAGAGACATGTGGAAGGGAGGAGAGGAAGCAGCCACGAGATGGGTAACAAATCAACAAAGGACAGACTTTTGAAATTTACTGCTTTCCCTAGTGGCAGACACTCGCCAGTCGTGGATTGGAAATGGCAGTAACTCACATCAGAAACCATCTCTCCATCTGTGCAGTTAACACCAGTATGTATGGATGCAGGTACGTGGCAGGAGCTTAATGGGTGGAAGCATCATCAGCTGGGGCTTGGAACGAAGACATTAGCATCTCTGGGGCTACTGAGAGCACCTTTCTGCGATTGTTGCAGAAATAGTCAAGTTCTGAATGTTTCTCACAGATGACTGTGCCAGACACCCAGGGAGAAAGGATGTGCGAACACAGGGTTGTGTGTTAGGGCAGGGCTGAGACACCAATGGTGAGGAACACCATATGCAAGAGGGCATGCTGTGGTGATACTCTATCGTTTCCCTTTTCAAGGGGACTGAAGAGACACTACCAAAATTGGGCCACAGCTTTTCTTAATTTCTTCCCCTCCAGTTAACCTCCGTTTCTTTTCAGTACTATGTACATGTGAAGCTTTCTTTAAGCAAGGTGGCCCTGGTAGACGCAGAAGAGCTTGCTTGCTCACGCTTTCCTTCGCAGGATGTGGCCTTGTAATGTTCCATAGTGGCATTTGGCTCTGGGACAGGTACCGAAAACTCAACGTTAGGGACAGCGTTGTGTGAAAGTGGTGGGGAGGAGAGGAAGGTAACCACGCTGCCTTGCAGTGGTAGTTCACCAGTGGCTTGATAAGAAGGGGCGGGGGGGAAGTGTCTATATCCTCAGCACAACAAATTTTACTTTGGGTGGGAAGGAAGAAGAGGGGAGACTGTGGGACCTTGAAAGAGCTGTGCTGACTGCCTCAGCACATGGTGTTAGCTCTGCTATCATCTTTAGAAATGTTTTCCATGGAAGATATAATGAGATTCACATCACTGCTTTGCTGCTTGTGGTGTAGTAAGAAGACGGCAGTATCAGAGAGGGCTGAGACAGAACTGTGTTTTCCTAACATATTGTTGGAAAGAAGGTTGGATATGAAGGGTGGTGGGTGGGTGGTAGAGAAATGGAAGAGAAATCTTGTAAATTCTTTCTCACAACTGTAAAAATTGTGTGTAATTTGATCCTTTCTAAAGATTTTTCTAATATCTAAAAAGGGGGATAATCTTCAGCTCAGCATAAAATGTTTGAGGGGATTAGCTATCCTTCCCAGTCAGACGGATAGCGATAATTCACACTTCACAAGTCTCCCAGTAGCTAGTCTCTAATAACTTCAGTAAGGTTAATAATTATCCTTTAAAATTACTTGGCACTTGAACTGGCAACCGGTTTTACTGCCTGGAGGTGACGGTTAAACAATCTGTGTCTATTGGCAAGCGGCACCACACATATACCCTTGCAAACCCCTTCCCCCGTGATGGGTATGTGAAATTGCATGGCACATTCACCACAGTGATTACTTATTTTTTGTATCCTGCCTGTGTTCATCACCTCAGATACCAGAGGATATATGAAGTGTGTCCTCCAAGGCAACATCCACCCCAGCTTGGCACTGTAAACAGAAATAGGTCATTGGTACCTGTGACTTTGTCAAAGGCAGATGAGGTCAAACAGTGTAAACCTGGGCTTTAAATCATAGCCATAAGGAAGATATTTATCTCTGCTGCTTGGGGCATCTCTGTGCTATGCCTTGGTTCAAAACCTGCTTTTGACATGTCCCAGCTGTGAACATATGCCGTGTGTTGTTCAATCTTTATCACTTTGCCTCAGAAGTCAATGGCAGGAGCATTTGGTGGGAATGTGCGTAGGATTTGCAAGAGGCAGATAGGATGTTATCTAGGCAATTGTTTTATTTGAGAGGTTTGAATGTATTCTGAAAGAGGCGTTAATTACTAGTGACGGTGTGACTGACACTGGATTGCTTTTATTAGCTAGGAAGACCATGATATGATTTTGAATAAATTGGCCGGTGCTGCTCAAGGAGGTGGTAAATCACTCACACCTCCAGTGGCAAGACCATGAACACAGACAGCTCACACATTCAACTTATTTTCCATAGGCTGTAATCTGAGTGTGTTGATTTCCGATTTCCATTCTGGTATGGAGATTTCTGCCCACCACAGGCTCTTTCCACATTTGGCTTCTCTCTATAAGATGAGATCTCTCGGCACCAGGGAATGCTTGGGGCTGCCCTTTGCAAAACGGGAATCAGGCTGATAAGCCATCTCAGTTTTGGTGCTAGTGGCTTCCTCGCCCCATTTGATTTCCAGATTTTAAAGTCATCATTCCAACGGACTCAACAGAACAGAAGAGAGAACAGCTCCAGTGAACCCCATCGTTTCTGAGCACCCAGTGGGAAAAATCTGCCTGCAGGGACTATTAGCTGATAGCAGTACAGACTCTTGTAGATAGTGACAAGTGGAAAGGATGAGCTAGTTCTCAGAATATTTGCTATATTTTGTCATCGCTGCACATTTATGAAGGGCCTATTTACTAATGTGGTTCTCAAACCTGCAGGCAAATATACATTGACATATGGTGATAATGTGTGGTCACGTTCCTGTGCTCGTGCAAATCCAGGACCAGGATTATAGACAAGAGATGAGCTATACCCTTTAAGATGTTGGCTGACCGATGTTAAGAGATTCCTCTGAGAAGAGTTACTTACAAACAGGACTCAAAGACATTTTATTCTGGAGCTGCATGTCAAAACCCAGTGTGTGGAGGAATTTTTAATTCAAGATTTTTATTTGGATTTAGCCCTAATTTTTAATGCCAGGCCATAAAAAGGACCTGTTTCTCTTGCCCATTGCCAGGATGAAAACAATCCGGTGCTGTTTACTTCTGAAATGTAGCTTGCAAAGGAGACTGCAAAAGGAACAGAGGCTAAATTAAACACAATTATTTGCCCCAGGTGGATTCTTTGCCTGCTGTTAGAATGCAGTGGAGCTGGGTGACACACGTCTTTGTGGCATGAATGCTTTTAGCATTCATTAGAGCTAAAATGTCAGTAGCAATTAAACAATATTAGTCTACAAAATTAGGGTAAAAGGGGTTTGAGTGCTCAAGGCTCCTAAAGTCGCACAGGTACAACTAAACGTTTATGTATTTCCCTTGTAATTCTTTACATATATGAAGACAGGCTCCTAGTACAAGGCTGGCTGAGGCTGAATCAGCAAAATATTGTATACTTGCCCCTGTGTGTAGAGACAGTCACGTTTTGAAAATTTACATCTGAAATGAGTTTCCTTGCTTTTATTCATCTAACTTAGAGATTTTTTTTTTTTGTGTCAGCTGAAGATGCCTTTTAGTGCTTCTCCCGACTATGATATTCTCGGTCGAAACTTTTTTTCCTTGCACAAAAGTTGTCCTCATGCGAAGGTGCTCGAGGCAGAGTTTCAGCGGTACGTTTGCAGCGTGAATGTGTATGGATGTCAGCTGCCCGCAGGGGATCGATCTCCTCCTGTAGCCTATGGGGTGATCGTGACAGGCAGGTCGGCTGCTATTCCTAGCGTTCTAGATAGTCTGCTGTGTGATCACAGGAAAGCCCACTTGAACTCTCTGTTCCTCCCTTTACTTATAAAAGATGAAGAAGGCCGTCTCCTTTTGTTTGAGACTGTGCAAGCACCTCGGAAATTCATGATAAGACCTCCAGCTTGGAAAGTGTCTTGGCTGGATTTTGCTTTATTGTCATCAGAAACCTCAGAACTTAACAGTTTGGAGCCCTCCAAGACCTAAATATTATTATGGCCTAACTAACTAAAGAAGTAAGGACCCTGCAACCCAAGCCCTAACTAAGAGTATTGCAATCTAGCTTTGTACCATCATGGAGTAGGTCAAGGCAGAACTCGTAAGCACTGATATTTCTTCCCGAGGGAGTGAACCAAATTGGGATTTGGCCCTGAGGCTGAAAACACACCCAGTGCATTCAGCAATCTTTAGAAAATGTATCACTTGTCGCCCCTCACTACTTAATTAAAAGGAATGTCAGGCATTTCTGAAAAGACAGTGGGTGAGTTGTCAAATGTAACAAAGAGAGAAAACAATTTTGGAAAGAAAGAAAGTCTATGTAAATTATAATACCCATCTTTTTCTACGCTAAACCACAGCTATGATCATTTTAAGTGATTTTTGTATGGCATTTTAAAATGAAATGTGATTCTCTTGTTCATTCTCTGGCAATATGCCCTGAAATATTCCATTAAGTGTTTTCAATTACATGCCAGTCCCAATAGGATCTCAGTAAGAGGTTTTAAAAAGGTATCTTATCTAGTACATTATCTAATGCAGTTTGAATGCTATCAATGTTGCAATAAATAAAGATAAATTAAGTAATATAAAAAAAGTGTTGTAGCCTTGAATCAATAGACTGCATAGCAGCTGAGGAGATGCATATACATACTCCTCTCCCTCAAGAAAGGTTTCAGAACTTGGCACCAGAACAAGATTTTTATTTAATATCTCATTTCCACTGCCTTGTATCAAAGTCTATTTCAGGAATAAAAACAAAATGAAACCTAAACTACATTATTATTTCTGAAAGCTTAGATGAGTGTATTTTTGAAACATATGGAGGTACATTATCTGTATTATGACACAAATTACTGCTCAAAGGCTGAGTGGAAGAGGCTGCTGAGAGATGCAACTAAGAGCACACGTGAGCGCTTGGCTTTGCCGTGCAGCACCGGCGTGGAAGGGGTGCGCACGTGTGCGTGCCTCGGCATGTCCGCAGGCTAACGTGATGGCCATTGGTATTGATACCAGTGGAGCTGATCATGTTGTTCATTCTAGATAATTAACTGGACAAGTGTATCCCGTTCCTTTAAACACTTGAGCATGTACATAATTTTACTGATATGAACTCTCATATTTCAGCAGAGGAAACCTTTTTATCAGTGTAAACTGCTCACAAGATCAGCGTTTTGAACCTGTTTTTATTTCTTACGCCAAACTGCTCACGATAACCATGCTGTTTAGCTTGACTACGTGTTTGGTTCTACTGATGGCTGGAACAGAGGTATGGGAGAGCTTGTGTAATACCCCATGGCACTACTTCTGTCCTCTGACTTGATGGCTTGAACATTAAACATCAGTAGGAATTCCCCTTAGAATGGTTATTTTTAAATCCCTGTAATAATCTTGCGTAGGAATGGTGGGAACAAATAAACCAACTCATTTGCAGATGGGACTTAATTGCTTGTGAATATAATTGTGTGATATGGTGGTACTAGGTATGTCGACTCTACAGTTCCTTCCTGGGCCCATGATTTATGTCTCCAACAGGGTCCTAGGATCAAGTTGCTCTCTTCTGCCTTTCTCATGGCCTGGCTGTGATCCTTCAAAGTCCACACTCACAACCCTCTGTCCTGGGAGCCCCTTAGCCTTCACAGCGACAAGTTGTGAAAAAACTTCATTGTTTTCATATTTGATGACAGGCTGGCTGTTGGAAAATGAAGGTAAAGAAAGGAGAGCTCCATCACTGTCCAATTTGCTTTGTTGGAAGTTCTTAGCTTCGTGTCGTATTTTAACAAAGATTTATAACGTGCTGACTGGCGAAGGCCCCAGGGTTGCTAGAAGTAAAGGGTGGGGGGAGGGAACAAAAGCTGCTAATAGAAATGTAACATTACATTATGGTAATTAGCATGAAATGTGAAGATTTTTATAAATTGCTTATCTGTTTTAATTATTCTTGAGACATCTGTAATATTAATGCACGGATAAAGAACAGTTAATTGGAAAATAAATGAGAGATCTAAATGTATTTTTTCCCCTGTGTATATCAAGGAAAGCCTAGATATTAAATCTTGAACTTCCAAATTCTTGTTGTTATACTGTAGAAACGTATAAATTAATCAAACATTTTTAATACAAAGCAAGCTTTGTCAAATCCCAATTCTGATGGATTAACTAGCGAAGGAGTCCTAGTGCTGCGAAACCAGTGCAGTTTGTTTCATTTTTTTAAACAATTCCTTTGTCACCACCACCAGCAAAATCTATCTGTAAGTTTTCTGTAAATGATATTTCCCATCCTTTCCTCTACCTTTTCATGTTTCACAAATGTGAATCTCTCATACAGACAACAGTATGTTTCAAGCATGAACAAAATAACTATAGGATGACAGTAATTTTCCATTAAGTCTTCTTGGGAGCCACTACAAAGCAAAACTATACGTATGTCCCCACTGTCTGCATATATTAATGTGTTTTGTACGTACACGCATGCTTCATCGTTGAAGAATAAATGCAAAAAACAGTTAACCGTATGGGTAGCCAGAAAGATAAAATTGAAAAGATAGGAGGAGAATAAAACCCAAGAAATGTAGCAGATATGGAGGTAAACATCTTTAAATCAAAAGTAGGACTTAGAGTTTCTGCTCTGCTGCAGTTTCATGTTTATTAAAAGGATTTATCCTGGAATCATCAAGACTGAGGCCACTAGCTGTTCAGTTCTCCTCCATTTATCTTATTGATTTCCAAGTTATGAGGATTACAAAATCCAGTCATGCAACCCCCCCCCCCCCAAACTTTTTTGCACCCTCCACAAAAAATACATTCTGCAAACAACACGGAGTTCACTCTCCCTTCTCTCCTACTTCCAACCCTCCCCTCCCCTCTAATTTTTTCTTGCACTATAATGAGCGCACAGCTAATGCTAATCAGGCAATGTCTCTCTTTACATAAACACTATCATTCTTCCGGGAATTTCTTTTTTTTTTTTTTTTTTTTTGTCAGGGTGGTGAGGGTAATATAGAGAAAATCTTCAGAAAAGGAGAGAGATTAACATACAGATTAATATATATGCTAACATATGTGGAGACTATTAACTGCAGGATGCATAATTGCTAATCACTCAAGTGCAAGTCCTGCTTTCAGACTGACATATTCCTGAGCTTTGTTTTAGAAATAGTCTTCCTTTGTGGATCATTTTAAAGAAGCAGCCCAGTCACCGTGAAGCTAACTGGTCTTAAAAGAAGGGAGCACATAGCATATTTTGGACCAGCGAGGTGACACTGGTTAATGTTGAAGTGTGAGTTTCTCCTGTATTCCCCTATTTATGTCCCAGCTGTAACACGAGGCATTGCCTTCAGCGAGACTAATGTGGTTTGCCCTCCGTATGCCTCTCTGATTTGAGGCGCGATATAGCGATATAGCCGTTTCCCTGCTGACATCAGCGGAGGGCTCCGTGAGGTTACGACAGTCTCACCCCCCGCTGTAGGGACCAGTAAAAATCGGTGGACCAGTTTCAGATCTCTCTAGGAGGAGACGCATTGAGAGTACCAGCCAGGAACAGAGCGAGCTGAATGGGGTAGCGATGGGGTCCCGTCTGGTTTTTGCAGAGACGGAGGACCTTGCTTGGCCTTGTGGGGCTAAACTGGGACATGCGGAGAAGACGGAGTTTGGGAGAGACCCGCTCCTTTACTGCAAAACCAGGAGCTGATGGATGACAAACGTGCTCGCTGGTGCTTGAGCTTAGAGTTTCATGGCATTGTTGCAGCAGGTGTTTTGGATTTTCTTGGTCAAGCACCAAATTTTGGTTATTTTTAATGTTGTTTTCTCTTTTGCTTGATACGGTCACTTATGTTGTAAAGGAATACCAGGGGTGGTTTGCATAAGGGGTGCTGGCCATGCTTTTAATTTCAGAATAATGAAAGATTTATTATGGGCAATGAAGTAGAATAATAAAGCCATATTTGCAGATGTTATGTAGTGGGCATTCCTATCTCTAGCACACCTATTAAGCCCTAATGGATGTGTTTTATGTATGTTATTTGTGTAGCAACTTTTTTCCTGTAACAGATGGCAAATACCTTAAAGGGATGATTCCCCCAAACTGAAATCTGATAAAAATTGTTACTAAGCCCAGTTCCTTAACAGGACCTTCACTGACCTTCATTTTCCAGTGTTATATCAAATGGGCCACTTTACATTCCAGGTAAGAACAATAAAGCTCCACATCTCATAGAGGACTTGGACATTATATGAAGGAGTGAATGTATTTCCTTTCCGTTTGCTACTACCTGTCTGTTCAGGTACATCCTCGGGGCAAGATGCACCCTGACCGGCGCCCCACGACAGAAGTTAAGTCAGACTCATGGCAAGGGGCTATTTCGGAGACTTGGGAGGTGGGAAGCCGTTCCACAGGGACCCTGTCTGTAGGTGGAAAGACATGATATGAGACCTTCTGTTCAAACCGCTCCCCTGAGCTGGGTTTTGTGTGGGAAGAAACCAGGTCAATGAAAGAGGCCCACAAAATCCCCTGTGTGCATTGTTTTAACCCGTGGATGGAGTCAACACTCGGAGGCAATCTGGCTTCTCCCAACCCGCTTGGCACTAGGGCTTGGAAAGTGGGCAGTGACCAAGGCAGCGGGGTGGAAGGAGAACCCCTCATTCGCGGTATTTTTGCATGCCGAACGCATCCATAGGCACCATTTTTTCTGACAGAGGAGTGTGGTTTAATAGGCAGTGCAAAACAGATGCTGTATGTACAGACCTAACGCGGTAGGGGAGGCACATTTTGAATATTGTTATTAATTATATCCAAAGCATCTGAGCAAGAAAGCAAAATTAAGATTGTAATTTAATGGAATAGTGAGAGATGCATTACCTAGGTAGATATTTGAATAAAAAATGCAAATAAGTGGGAGATTTGAGCAGTGGCTTATGAAACTGTATTCTTCCTTTTTTCCATGTGGCTACTTTTGGTTTGCCTGCCAGCCTTTTTGCAGGGTTAGCCTAATTATTTTTGTTCCCATGGGTAAGATATTGTAAATGCACACAGAGGATGTAGCACAGACCATGTGTGTATGTTTGCTTGTGCATAGACATATACATGAATTCACTCATGTATACATATGTATGACCTCTTTATGTTTGTGTTTATGTGCATACCATACACATACGCTCAGTATAGCCAATATTTTAAGCCACTAGAGATTTGTTTTAAGCACACATATTTCCAGAATGATTCCTTCAGCTATCAGCCACAGTAGTAAGCCTTCCTCTCCCTGCTCTGTTCTGATAAAGCTGCCCTGCCATCACTGACCTGAAATCTCAGCAAGCTGATGGGTAGATCTTGTTTCTGATATGCATTTTGATGAGCCTTCAGTACAAATCCAATCTGGGTTGCAAGCTAGCTGATGCATGGCTGGCCTTCTGTTCCTTATTTAACACAACCATATTTTTCTCATTCCATATACCAAATTCTGTTTAAGGGTCCCTGTTCAGCCTAAATTTGAAAACAAAATATACTTCAGCTGATATGAGGAATCTGTACACAAGAGCAAATGAAAAGAAAGAGCTGCAAGCATTTTCAGCCATAATTTAGTACACAGATGGTAACGATAGGAGGTGTTGGTTGCAAGAAATGAGTTGTTCAGGAAGATTTGCTCAGCTGAATTTTGATTTTGTTTCCAGCAGACCTCCTCACATGGTATTGTTTATGCAAATATACCCTCTTTTCAAAAAGCGTCTGGCTTCAGAAAACCCCTGGCAGTAGAGCACAAAAGCTAAGTTGTACAGCAGCTAGCAGACCTGAAAAGACGGGCTGAATGGAGCAATGGATGCAATATGCAGGCAGCCAGACAAACAGAAGAACCATTCTTTTCTGGGTACCAGTGGTGTGTGGAGAAGGCAGCCTACCCCAGAGGGAGGAAGAAAAGGCCCTGAGAGGGGGGTAACTGCCCTGCTCCTATAGAAAAAAATAAAAGGCTAAAGGGACCAGAGCCAAGCATTATAGATGCAACCATGGTTAAGACATAAAACTGCTTTAACCCACTTTTAGGACCTCTTGTGGTGTTGCTAACTTTTCCAAGGGAAAATTAATTGGAAAGCAAATCTAAGTCGCTGGTAGGTAGGAAAGATGAGGAAAGTAAAACAATTCTTACAGTAACTTTCTAACCTCTAGGAAAGAAGGAAGAGGCTTTCTTTTTGCTCTTAGCTTTAGCAAATAAGGACACTGGCAAATATTTCTCCAGCAGCAAACATTCAGCTGAGGTGCAGTCTCTGTACAGAAATACAATTACATGCAGTCACATATGGGCAGAGAGAGCAAGCAAGCACTAGTATAAGGATGTTAACATTGCGCAATATGCGCATAATAGGAAATACTAATGTTTTTTAATGGAATTTAATTTTATATATATATATATATGTACTTTTCACCCAGCAAGTGTTTTATTTCTGCTTGCAATCTAAAAGCTTGATAGAACCCAACCATTATGTAGTGAAAAACCATATATATATATATATATCTCACTCTTTTATAACTTCAGCATTACCGCATTATTTGACAAAACCACTGGTGTCGGTGTCCAATATCTTTGTATGTCTCCTTAAATATTTGAGATAATGCTTCACAAGTTTTTAAAGAAAAAGCTGTAAGTGTTAGTTTTCTAATAGATTCACATTTTGCATTTATTTTCCCAAGTGCTGCATATAAGTACAGCAGGTGTGTTTAGCACACAAAACACATACAACCTCAGAAACTTCCAATATCATGTTGTATGCATAACTGCAGATTCAACTGTAGATGCATTTAATCTATTTTGCTTGGTGTTTTCAACGAGTTTCATATGTTATGAAGAAACCACTAGCTCTGTTAAGTGAAATTTTTGTCAGGTCATTCCTATGTTGAATATATGAATAATGTATTTTTAATTTAGTATTTCTGGATGCTCATCTTTTAAATGAAAGAACAAGTCTAGAATGGCTGTTTTAAAGGGCAGTCAGAGACAGCATGAGCAGCACACAGAAAGCATCCTGAATTGCAGTTGTGCAAAATCTGGTCATTAATTCAACCTTATATCTTATTCCTTTTATGCCAGAAAATCTGAAAACTGAGTACCAGAGAGGATGGCATCATCTGCATTTCAGTGGTCTGCCTTCAGTATAAAAGCTATCTTCTTATCTCTCTTTTTTGTCCTCCTACAAGAACAGTAGCAGAGACAAGGCTTTTTTTGGAGGGTTTGGTGTTAGTGTGAGGGGTTATTTGCCATCTGCCATCAGCTTGTAGTTTGCATATCAATAAAAAAAATAATAAACTAATTTCAGGCATATATGATACAGTTAATGTAGAAGGCCCATTGTTAGGGGAGAAATAGTATATTCTTATCAGTGGCTTTAAACAGCTATTCATCATTTCTAAAGGGCAATTATTTGGAATCTATTAAACTAGACTTCATAATACCCCTGCATACTGAATTTTAAATAGAAATCTGTATTTAGATGAAGGAATACATTAGTATAAGTCATTAGAGCTCTGAAAAACCATGACTTGTTCGTTTTTCACTCACTCTTTTTTTGCAGAGAATATGAAGTACTGAGGATCTGAGCATTTAAAGAAAACTTCCCAAAGTCTGCCCTTTTTGGGGAGTGTTTGGCTAACAGCATATTCAACCCTTTATTCACTTCATTTCAGATGTTGCAAATTTCTGCTGAGAATATAAACTGTCCAGGAAAAATGTTTCGTAAACAAACAGAAGATACACAGGTAGGTAGATAGACAGACAGACAGATGGGTGCTTCTGTATCTAGCTGTTGGGCAGTCTTGAGATAAAGGACTTGATTCCAAGATGTTTGCTTAGGACAGTAAGAAAACCGATCAAAGGACAGGGGACAGATATTTCGTGTCAAATGTTTTCTAATGGCTGATTCATTTTAATGCGCTGGTTATTCAAAGTTGTTTTTACAAGGCTTGATATCAATGAATAAAAAGAATTGATTCAAAAAAATGTAATAGAAAATGATAACAGGACTGGAGAATAGAAACTGTTTATCAACTCAGTAAATGCTAATGAATCTTCTACCAGGAGGCTCACAAACGAGTAAATCAAGGAAAAAAATCCAAGACCCAGTAGAGATAAATAGATAAGCTAAAAATCACAATCACATACTGCACATATTTTCACAGTAAATTTGGTTTAAGAGTTAAAAAAGCACAGCATATGGGTATCTTGCACCTGCTTTGGAACTGCGTGAACACCATTTACTCCAGCAAACACACTGTTAAAACACCGTTTCTCGCACGGAGCTGTTCAACACCCACGAGCACATGCATATGTCTGTGCACACGCATACATGTGTGTGCATGCACACGCACATCCCTTTGTACCAAGAAATTTCCCAGCCAGAGACTTAGTCGACTGAATTTGAGATGTAGTAAGCAATTAACCAATAACATGAGAATATGAGCTCCATATCTGCTGCTCTTTAGGATCCTGCTACTCATATAGCCACAATAAAATGACCGTATGAAGTAAAGGTCATGCTTCAGCCTGATGCTTTCTTATCTTCGCAAGGATGATGTTGTCATTCTGTTTCTGTAGAAACCGAAAGAAATTACACGCAAGCAGGGAGGTATTAAATAAGCTTTCTGGGCTCCTCGTTGCTGCACTGTGGATGGGTGGAGAGGAGGGAGGTTGCATATTTCATGCCATGGGTGGGCACCATCCTCACCAGACCTCCCCCAGGGAGAGCAGGACTCACCCCCAGGACCCAGAGCCTGCCAGCCCCTGGGAGTGTTTTAGTGTAGAGGGTGGAATGGGCTGAAACTGAGGAAAAATTTTGATGCCCCCCTGAGAAATCCAAGCAGTTAATTTATGACAAGTTTTTTATTGCTTTGTTAATGTAGCTCTTCATTATGGCTTTAGAGAGGGAGACTTGTTTGTCACTCTGCCGCTGTGGTTTCGGGTTGGGCAGAGGATGCTAGACGCTCTTAAGCAAGAATACATTTTTATCGCAAAGAACTTTCCTGAACTGATTCTCCACACTCTGGTCTACGTTCCTCCTCGCTGTAGGAAGCAGAAGGCCACCAACTTATTTCTAGGTACAGAACTGTGTTAGCGGTCTTGCAGGAGCATTCACAAACTAGACTTCAGCTAAACTAGATTTCACTAGGTCAGGCTCCCTACAGCTGGGCTTGTGCTATGTTTGGCCACCTGTTCCCCTCTTCGTGATGCTATTCCTGATGCAGGATACATGATTACAGGATGCATTAATCTAAGCTGGGACTTGCGTGCACAAGAAACTTGCCTGGTCTTGGCATAAATGGGTCTCAGAAGTATTTTATGAGCTGCGTGATCCGGCAGCTACGGTTTGACAACGTTTGAGCTTTTTCGGTTTGATCGTGATAATGGGCACATGTACATTAATAGTCATGGCAAACTCAAAATAATCTGACTACGCTTAAATTGCAGTGAAATAAATTCAGGTTTAAATTTATTATATAACATATGCCCCATACTTAAGAGAAAACACACAGACACAGTGGGCCTGTGATTCCTTTCTCCTTGTACCATCCCACATCAGGACAGACACATTTCAAGTGATGTGCGATAATTGGGAAAGTCAAGAAGATTGTTTGGATATATGCGCCTAACTTAAACCTGATGCAAAATCCCTACTTAGCGTTCAGCATGGCTTCTTTAGATTTCTCCTAACTTGCTGAAAAGAAGTAAATTTTAAATAATGTCAAGCTAATCCAAAACACATTGCTTGGCATAGCAGCAGTTTAAAAAAGGGAGCTTTAGTTAAACAGACAGAAAGGGAAGGAAGATTTAGAGGGGAGTCTTTGGTCTAAATGACTTACCTGGAAGCGAAGCAACAAGATGTTGGATAAGATAATTAAATAGTTGTGGGTGAAAAACTACTGAAAAGGGTGCATGCTCCTGCCCTGCTCCAGCAAAGCAGCTGAGTACGTTCAACCTGAGAGCACAAGAAGAATCTTTGTGATAAATAGAACTCTTCATGTGGCTTAAAGTTAGCCATACGCATAAGAAGCACTTGCAGAATTGGGTCCAGAGCGCTCACCCCTTTACAAAATCCATCCTGGCACAACCTGAGATCAGGTCAGTATCATTAGTAGCTCTCAATCCCAATTAGGAAACTTAAATAGAGAACAGTTCAGATTGCAAAAGAATTTACGTTCATATTTAAATGTACACTTGAAACAAATCCAGAGAGCCATGTTCTCCATTAATTGCCATCTTGTTAAGTTTAATACATTAATGACTTCTTCTCTGTCTTGTGCAGTGTTCAGCACATCAGAGAGAATATCACCGCAGAACTGCCTACCCTGTCAGCAGTACAAGTTGCAGAATGAATTGCTACTGAATCTAAATTTAGGTATCAGGAGAGGATACGCTGAGCAAGTGAAAACGCAGAAGCAAAGCGACATGCCATGGCTTTGTGGATCCGCGGATACAAGCAATCACAACTTAACAGACACAGGTAAGCTGGTGAATAGACAGAGGTCCTGCACTTGGTCACAATTTGCCCAGAGATCAAGTATCTAAATATACCTGATCTAACACAATGAATAATGAAATTGTCAAGTGAACTTGAACACCAGAACAAATTCAAGAAATCTCTCTGTAGCAAAAAGAGGCTTCAGAAGATAAATGGCATGTCCACTTGTACTTAAGTGCTAAAGAGTGAAAGGAATGGTTTTCCAGTAGGGGAAGATAATAAAAAAGGAATATGCCTTCTCCCTCCCCATGCATTTTTATTCCAGCGCCAGCTAAATTTATGTATGTATATATGCATTTTCTTCCCCAGAGAAATAAGCCATCCTAGTTATGGCATAGTTGAGAGGTGTTGGCTTCCTCTGCACTTCTCCCAGCTTCATACAGGAATCCCTGCCTGCGGATCACCCAGCAGAGAGGACTGTGAGTGACAGAGCCCATTCTCCACCAACAGCAGCACCAGGGGTGGCTGCACTGTGCGGAAAAGGTACTCCCTCCCCCCCTCCCTGATTTTGGGGCCTTATTTCTAGAGGGTCCATCGAAAGGATTGTCATGAGTGGCAGAGATGTAAAACTCCACTTAAATACAAGAAGATGGTGTGTTTTACTAAGCAACTCCCCCCCGCCCCGCTTCCCTCCTCCTCCAAACCCAAGCAGTGAGGATAAAACAGCCTGACAGGCTGCATTCCGACTGTGCCATCTCTCAAACCCTTAGAAGGAGACGAAGCTGCGGCATAATTAATACATGGGATAGTTGAAGATATTCCTGATTTGTTAAATTGGAATATAAACTGCAGTTAAAATATTTTTAGTGCCTGGCTGTTTGTATAGTCATGATCAGCTGTTTTGGATAAACTATAGAAAAAGGACTATAAATCTTCCTGAAATTTACAGTGAAGAGTATAATTCAGCATAGAGTTTCCCCCTGCTCATGGAATTGTAATAATCAATACTGTATTATGCTATTGCTGGAGTGCATTGTGGCATTTATTGTTCACCCCAGTAAAGACATTTGGCAGAATAGTGAAGGTTAACAAAGTAATTATCTTCTAAACTTTTGGGTTCCCTATGGAAGTCCTTTGGGGTGATTGTAGGAAACATTGCTCTGTACATTTTTTTGTTGTTGTTGAAAATTGTAATATGTTGATCAGGGAAAGAAAAAAAAAAACCACAACAGAAAGAATAACAAACTTTTTCTAACAAGAATGACTCCTATAACCAGACAGATGTGTTAGCCTGTGGATATTGGCTATTGGTATCCTCCTACTGGAAGGAACATACATATCATCTTTTAGTTACCACCGCTGGCTTAGGTAGTGAAAATATGCTCATGCTCCTTTTGTGAAAGGCAATGCATGGTTAGTCATCCATAATTGAAACCAGTGGGAATCTTTGCGAGTGTCTTCACAAAGAGATGGATCAGGCTGATAATGTGTGGTACAAAGCACCTTCTTCCCTTGCTGACTTTGGAGACTTCATTTTAGATCCTTTAAGTGAAAGTGGATGACTCTGCTGCATTTTTCAGGTGACAAATGTTTTCATCTTTGCATTATGCTAAACCTTGTGTAGAAATCATCTTACTAAATTGATCATCTGCACAGTAGGTCTGATGTGTTTGACATGCACTGCACTTAATGAGGATGAACATATTGTTTCCATAGCACAAGCCTTGGTAGTTCGCATGTGTTGTAGGTAAGCCAGAAAAATGTAGAGCTCTTGGGAGCTATTTTTTGTGCAGGGAATCACAGATGGAAATCTGGGAGCCCTATCTGAAATTAATGGTAAGCAATTCAGAGCAATTGTGAGGCTATTTCTTTCAAATGCAGATTTGTAGCATCACTACGAAGAAAATTCTTTCCTTGACACAGGCCAGGTTGGCTAGTTTGTGTAGTCACTGAAGTGAGAGTAAAGCAAAGCTATCCTTCAAGAAACTGAAGCAAAGGCTGTGGTTGGGTCAATGTTTTTCTAAATACAGGCAGAAAGATACGTAACCCATATGTCTGTTTAGCAGAATGGATCATGCTAGTGTCAATAGCTAAACACCATCTTGGTCTGTTTCATTAATATGCACAGTGCTTAATTTTTAAGAGATTTTGTAGTTTTCTGTGCTTTATCAAAAGAAGGTGAATAGAGGTTTCAAGTAGTAATTGCAGTCATTATAATAAAAGGAGAGGGAGAAAGGGCAGACCATTCTTTACACCATGTATGATAAGAAAACAGAGCCATCTACGTGGAGTTATGACTTGCTACTGAGTAGGAGACACCTGAAATTTTCATGAAGAGCTGTTTGAAAAAACAACGAAGAAAGGCAGATAAAATCCCCCATTATTAACTAATGTAATCATATGCATTTCAGCATGCAGCATGTGCGCTACAGATAGTCACGGTTTATTGTTACAGTGAATTAATAACATTGTCACAATGGATAACATCACATATTCTGGCTATCCGAGTGATAGGAAGACCATTAGGGTTTCACAATAACAAAGTCGGTTTAAAATTAAAAAAAAAAACAAAAAAACAAACAACAAAAAAACCAAACTAAAACCAGAAAAACCAAACCCACCACCATCAAGTTAAATTCTTTCTTGAATGTTGAGCAGTGTAACTTTGCTCTACTGCAGCAGATGAAAGAGCACTCAGAGCGCATTGCCTGTTTGTAGCAGATAAATGCTTTGCATGCACATTGTAGTCGATTTTAATCTTGCTGATTGAATTTAGGGTAGATACTAAAAAGCAAACTCATCACCTTCTATGTACTTGATATTTTCAGCAGAAGGATCACTAGCTAGTGCAATATCTCCTGCTCCTCCAATAAAATAAAAATTCACAGTGCCACTACATAGGCTTTAGCTCCTCATCAGTGCCTACAAAACTTATCACTGTTTGTTTTGTCTTTCCTCGTCACCTCCTAAATAGATCTTCCAAATCTGTGTCTACAATAATGCATATCACCTTTCAAAGGTACAGATATTCTTTCAAATATCAAAACTATTGTTTCTCAAAGAATAGCTTAGATTCCGCTCCACCATTTACTTACAAATTAGTGAGACAAAGTTAGTTAATTTAAATGAGTTTAAGGAATGTTTAGTCAACTGAGGGACTTGGAATCCAAACCAGACATGTAGCGTTTATGGATTCTTTACATATCTGGGAGAAAAGTAGGATTTTTCACTTTTTTTAGGGAAAAAAAAAAAAAGGAATGAAAATGAGCATTTTCTGGTAAATTGTTTATTGAAATTAAACTTTAATTGCTACTTCCAGAAGAGAGAAAGTACTTAAAATAACATAGTCCGTATGAGGTACTACTTGGTATAGTTGTTATATTAATAATTATAAACACTTTCAATCAATAATAAACATACTCAGCATTACAGAAATTAATTCAGCATTACATTGCTGTACACACCGAATGCATCCTAAGGGTATTATATTCTTTGTTTGTTGATGTGTCTTTCACATACACGTCATTAAAATGCTGAAAATACCTGAAATACAGTCAACATACTGCCATGGGAGCCAGAAATTCAGGAGTTGTACAGCTCTAGGTGGCAGGTAAGCAGGATTTAAAGTTGGAATTCAGACACAAAAATTTCTAAAAAAAGACATGTCTTGGAATACTACTATGACGTCATCATGGGTTTGCCATAGAGGCTGTGGAGTCTCCATCCTTGGAGAATTTCAAAGCTCAGCTGGGCAAAGCCCTGAGCAATCTGCTCTAACTGTGAAGAGAGCCCTGCTTGGACTAGATGATTTCCAGAGTTTGCTTGCAGCTTCATGTATTTTATTATTCACTGAGCAGTTAACCCAATACAATATTAGGAAACAATCATAAATTCAATAAATTCAGCATATAAACCTACATATATAAAAGAATCAAAATATTCAAATTCTGTAGGTTTTGAAATACAATGGCCCCCTTCAAAATATTTTGTAATTATAGAACTAATTTGATGGATTGAAGTGGATAAGCAGTAATATCACTTTACACATTTCTAAAAATGAACTCACTGTTCTCATGGACAGAAAATACTGCATATAAATCCTTCTAAACCACATCCTCCAGTCTTCTGCTTGTTCTATAGCAGACCTCAAAAGGGTTTTTTTCTGTACAGTTTCAGTGGTTTTCTTTCCTATACCTTATGTCTCTAATTCACACCATCTTTTAATAACACTGAATTTATTCCAATATTATACAGGCTACTTTACAACATACATTCTTTTTTACTTTTACAAGTAAATAAAAAGTGTCCCTTTCCCTGTGAAGCACATGAATTATGCATTTCCCATTGTTTTGTTGCTTTCTGGAAAACTTTATGAAAAAAAATTAATTCCCATGAATATCTTGACTGCATTAAAAAACACTATTGGTTTAGGTAATAGAATCTGCTGAACTGAATTAAGAATATTCCCCATAGAAATCATTTGCTTTCATTGCACTGAAGAAAAAACAAAATCATCAAGCCCCTTTACTGCCAAGGGTGCTTGCAATCTCCAAAGACACTTTTTTATTAATAATTTTCAAACTCTGACAAAGATTGCAGCTTTCCTTTGGTGTTGTTTAGTAAATTATACATTTTTTTTTTCAGAAGATTCATAATATTTTCATAGATGTTTAAAGTATATTATAACCATATGAAATTATATGGCCATTAAAGATGGTCAAAGAATGTGAAAACTTTGAGTAAACAAATCCCATGTAATCCCTATTGATGGGGGAATGTACAGTGGATTTTTGAATCTGAATTTGCCTTTTGTGCCCTGTGCACAGCATGTGAGAACCCATGGATACAGCCACAAATGAAATATTTCTATTATAGCTGACTTCTTATGCAAAATTGACAAAACCAACAAGCTGTATATCCCTTTCCATTGATTTACTTGTTTATGTATTGTAAGATTTTTTAACTGAAGGCTTATCAGTCTGTCCATAAGCCCTGCTGGATACTGAGCAACACTCAAGTGTACTTTTCCAAGATGTGGAATATTATTATTATTATTATTATTATTAATGTTCAGAAAAGCCAGTATTGTATTTTGGTAGCAAACAATTTTTTCTTCAGTCTGCCTTTTAACTGAAATATTCACAAAGAACAAATAATAACCATCCCAATGAGGCTAAGTAAACCTAACACAAATGAAAGGCTGTAAACAGGTGCTGTCTTTCTTTTTGCCTTTCAGCTAGTCTGTAACTGCCATCAGGCATTTAGTGCTTCTGTTTAACTGTTGGCTGAGAACGCAACTGAATATCTACATGGTCTTTAAGGTATGATGGTGTCTAATGTGAAGGCAAGGCCATACCAAAAAGAAATCTCCCTTTGTGTGGGGAATTTGAAAGCAACAGATGCTGTTGCACGATACTCATACTACTTACCGTGAAAACAATTAATGTTCAGTTAATTATTTCACCTTGTGGTGTGCCTGTAAATATTTTAGTAACCACCTGTGTGAAGTGTCCAATTTAGGCAATATTTCCATTAGTTCCTGTCCATGAAAATCCATGCACAGCTATTACAATAGCTGATCCTCAACATACTTAAAAAACGTGTGTCTATACTTAGGGAGTGGAGGTGTAATGGCTAGCAGCTGTGCTCAGCTCTGCCTGTTACACTTCTGAGGCCCAAGCTTCTCCTGATCCTTAGGGCCTTCCCAGTCGTAGAGTCCCAAGCTTGGATTGATTCCTCTGTGTCGATGCTTCAGATCCCTGGGGCATCTCTAGGACATCTGGGTGCATCTACATAGCAGGCAAGACTGGCTGGCTTTGGAATGTCACCTACCCTTTAAACATTTGGTGACCATCCTAATGAGGGCCATCTAGCAGTCATGGTATTCCTTCAATGTCTGCAATGCACTGACATCAAGAGCCACCATATAACAAAATATTGAACTAATATTGCTCATGCTTCTCTAAACCAAGATGCTACCAGCGAGGTCGAGAAAGAAAGTTAAAAGAACGGGAAGAATCTCGATGGGCAAGGAGGACCAAGTCATCTTCCAGACCATGCCACCTTGACTGATACCAGAAAGTGGGCCAGAAATCTTCTGAAAAATTGCTGCCAAGCTCAGTTTCACTGTGTCATGGTAGTCATGACTTTGCCTAATTAGCAAGCAGCCAAAGCATGGCTACTAGAGAACTGCTAATTTACAGGTTTGGCTTCATGGCATTTCATAAGAAGCAAGTACCACCTCAAAGAGAGACAACACATATGTTGGGTTGTACAGCTCCTGGGCATAACAATTTCTGCACTGGAAAGTTCATTGCTGTGGGGGCTGTGACACAGCCCATTAGCTGCTTTGCCGTGGCTGATGCTGCTTGCCGTGATGGTCCCGTGCCCATCGTGGCAGCCCAGAGGAACAGAATGCCCGACTGCGTTGGGTCTATCCTTGAGACAAATACACCCAGGGTCCACTCAGGGGAACCCCACCCTTAGTGCAGTCATGGTGGATATCATTCAATTTTTGCTTCTGACTAAAGGTCATGGGCTCCTGATACTTGCTGCATATCTGTCCCACAAACTGAACATCAGTAGCCTGAGAAAAACCATCATCTCCCCCACTGTCAGTATGGCCTGACAAGCATGAATCCAAGATGTTCTTCAAATTTATGGTCAACTCCTGGTAAGTTTAGGCAGCTCAGGATTTGTTCATGCTGCCTTCAAGATTGCTTTTACAAGAGATAATGTCCACAGGCAACTGGTTACCCAGCACACAACAAGCAGAGCCTGTGAGGACAATGGTAAAACGTCCATTACGAATACATCTAGGAAAGCAGTCACTCTGGAAGCCTGGCCTGCAGATCAGCTCTGAAATCGTGTGTGCTGTCAGCTAGCATGTTTCCATGTGCGTATGCATTTGTAAATTCAGCTTCCTCTATTCGTACACAATGGCTGTGATTCCGTTTGCCTTTGCCCTGCCTTAAAAAAAAAAAATAAATCATTGGTTCCCCAAGACTTGTTAGAGTCTGGCTGTCAGATTCACCTGCACAAAACACTAAGTATCTTGCATTCTCTGAAAATTCCTAACTGATGGCTGGATTTTTTTTTTTAATTTATTTTTTTTAATAGCAACAAAGTGACTGAGTACATAGGAGAGAGGGAGGCAGAAGGTAATGTGGATCTGGTTGGCTGTCATAGTGCCTAGACATGAGAACTGAGACCCTGGAGACGCCTCGTGTCTGCTACAGTGAACACTAAAGGATGAAGAAGAAAGAAAGGAAGCAAAGATGGAATGATAAATTACACTAGGGGAACAAACAAAAGGCAAGACAGGTAAGAGAGGGAAAGGAATGGAGATGGCAAATGACAATGTGAGGTCAAGTTGTTATAATACAAACCAAACCAAAACACACAGTTGTGGTGTAAAGCATACGCATAAAGGGTCTGAATTAAGTTTTCCAGACCTATTTAATTTTTTATTGTTTTAGATGTTGGAACTTTGAAACCCCAGTGCTTGGTGTTTAACCTAACTTTTCCTTTAATGCAATCTTTGTAGCAAGTATACCATATAAAGTCAGTGTTAGCCAGCAAAAGTGTTGGCCAGATCCTGAACTGAACATTTTTGCAGTTCTGAATGATCCCCTGGTTCAGATAGTTCAAGATGTTGATCTATATGACTGATGTTTAGGTAATTATAAAAGGTGATGGAACAGGTTATTTATAGAAATATCTGGGGAGCTGCAATACAGACTAAAAGTCCTCACTGACTTGCTCCATCTTTTGGCTAACAAGAAGGTAGGTTTTCAATCAAATACAGTGAAGTATAAAAGCAAATATCTTTTTTTGCTTGTCATGGAGAGAAGAAAATCATTTATCGCATTGCACAAATAATAGCATCTCGGTATAATAGTAATACCTGTAATGGATCCAAACTTTCATCATTAAAAAAATAGGTTTTTTCTCTGAAAATAAATCGCTTCTCTTCAGCATTTATCTTTCAGCAGCTGTCTATTATCCAGTCACAACGTTCAATTTCATTGACATTATCTCCTAAATTGAATCATAAATGTGGGAGAGATCTGTAGCATAATAGGCGAATTTGGTGTTACTCTGAATGAAGTGGAATTTCAGTTCCTGTCTTTGCTGACCGTTTTGTTCGTTAAAAAGGAAAGGCAGCTCATGTATAAATGCACTTTTCTTAAGAAAGGTTGTGAGCACCAGGTTCTCCTATGGCCACCTAAATTCTTCCTGTTCAGGACAAGTCAGACCCATATCACAGTACCCTGGGGAGTTTATCCTTGATTCAGTACTTTGGCAGAAGAGCACTCTGGAAGTTTAAGCTATCTTTTGTAACTCCAACATCATCAGGAAAGATGATAATTGTCTCTCTGTTTTTCGAGGCTTACCTACTCAAATCAAGGAACGCTATTACCAGGGAACTCATGAACATGTTAGAGAATGATTTACAGGTCCTCATGATTTCCTAAATGCTGTGCAAATCATTCTAGTATTAGAAGCATTTCCAACCCCAAAGTTTTTCTTTGTAATTGCCAAATTTAATCCAGTGAGCACAGAGATGTGTGCTTGGAGACACATAGCATTACTCTTCCTTTAGGAGCTTCATTATGCTGTCATTTTATTAGAGGGTTCTGGTGAGTGAATTTTAGCTACTGAATTTTTGGCAGCTCTAAGCCTCTTGTCATCTGAGTTTTGCGTATGGCTGATATGTTTCCTCCATCCCTGTTTCCAGCTAAAGGCTATGTACTGCACTCTACATTGCTCTTTAGTTGGGGAGAGTTTCTTCAGAGCATACCAGAAAGTCAAAACTTGCCTTGTTCCTTCCACTCTACCTTCTGCTTGTTGATGGTATTGTAACATGAACATATTCGGTCAAGAATTAAGCAACCATAAAGGAAGCTGGGAAAAAAGGAAAACGACGTGGTCCGCACAACAGAGCAGACATGTGCAACTAGTAACCAAAGGATGCTATGAATGCTAAAAGTTTAAAAGGGAGGGAAGAATAGATGAGTTTGTGCAGCAGAAATCTATTGAGGTGTATCAAACACAAAGAAACTCCAGACACCTTAGTTCAACCCTGAGTTGAAAATGTTTGGCAGATGAGAGAGTAATCATAGGGAGCATCACATGTGCTCACTCTCTTCTTATCTTTCCTATGTACTTCTTCATGCCCACTGCTGGAGACAGAGTATGGAACTACATGACCCTCTGATTTACCTACTACAGCTATTGATAGTTTCCTAGGTATCCATAGAACGATTAATTACCACTATTAATAAGCAAAATTCAATTATTAACATAATAACTAAAGAAAACATTGTCCCTTAAAAACTTCATTAGTTTCATATTATGCCTTAAAAAAGTTAACTACAAAACTCTGCCTTATCTATAGCATGTCCCTTACTGCTAACATTATTAGACACCTCTTCAGGGAGTCTTCTGTATTTGCCACTATGCCTGCAAATGGTATGACACTCCCAGCTGTGTTACATCCTCAGAACGATGCATAAAGGAAAATCTGGGTGCACAGCTTTTACCTGCTTCTAAGGAAAAAGGAGGAAGCAAGGAAGCTCTGTTTCCTCCATTGTGCCATTCTTATAAATCCCTTTTAACAGCTAAGCTAGGAGTAAACATACCATAGAAATTATAAAAGCTGCAGAACTGATTTGTAAATAAACTAAAATTATTTTGGTTTGGGGACAGGTGCAGCTGAGATCTGCCACTGGTTCACCTCCCTGGAAGTAAAGGTACAGCAAGGAGTGAATAATGCACACTGAGCAGAAGTTTTCACCATATGAGTGCTATCATTGAAGAGGTGGGGCAGAGGACAGACTGTAGTTGGAACACTAGTTTTCCTGTTTCTTGGATGCTGAATTTCAGTCTAGACTCTTAAGCATAACTTCTGCACACATACATACAGAAATCTAAACCCCAGATGCTAAAAATAATACCAATGTAGACATATCAAAACTTACTTAGTGGACATAGAGAACTACTCTATGCCAAGACAGCTAGTGAGGAACCATACCTATGAAAAAATGCTAACTTTCATTTAGATCAGGAAGCTCTTATGAAGAAATACTGCCTAATTTGTAATGTACACTGACTTGACTCATCTTTTTTTTTTGCCAAAGAAGGCTGCTTTGGCTAAGGCTTCAGTTTGGCTGGAGAAACCAACCTGCAGGAATGTGGCTGTGACATTGCTTGTCCTCACTGTCAGCTTGCTCTCGTGGTTGTTGTCCCACTGCTCTCTCACAGCAGGATGCATCAGTGTTGGAGTCTAATCTTCGACAATGCCTCAGCTGCAGGCATATATCCTTTGATAAGTGGGTTTTAGAAAGCCATTATTTTAGGTAATGTTTCCAGTAATCCTGGACATTAAGTCTCTGGCTAGTCTGACCTCTCTGTGCTGGATGAAGGCATAATTTCAACCCCTATTTCTTTTCCAGATATAAAATGACATGTTTCTGAATCTGTATCTCCTTCATGTAGGATAAGATGGGAGAGGAGAGAGGCCAAAAGGATGTCCACTGCTTCTTACATGTTACAAAGTACAGGTCTTCACAAGGACAAGTAACAAGGCTTAAATATGCTCCAGGGCATCTCCTAACCTCCATTTTAAATTCAGCCTTCTCCACTGCCTGGGGAACTGCTGAGAGAAAGCCAGGAGGTGGAAGGTATGTGAAAGTCGAGCGTATTTTTTTTTTCCCCCTGCAAAAGAAGGCAGAAGCTGTGTGCAGTTGTTCTTGTTCCTCTGTGCTTGAGTTACACCTCCCTTTTTCTCACACCCCAGGGACTGCCTTAACAGCCCTCTGTGAAAAAGAGCCTTTAGAGCAAGCATCACCCCCTCCAGCTGAGCTCTGTAAAGGAAATTCACCCTCCAAAGGCTGAGAGGCTGCTCCCGCATCCTCTGATGAGTGGATTTGTTGGCATGGTTAAGCAGGTGAGATGGGTGAAGGACCAGCACTGGGAAAATAGTTTGGCTTTTTGTGGGATACCAGATCTGGGATGAGAGCTGTCTGTCTGGGGTGAATGTCGTTACTCTAGCTATTTTCAAAACACCCCCTTGCCTTTCTTTAAAATGGAGCATATCCAATTTGGAACCAGATTGGCATGTGGGAAAAAATGCAGTTACACTTTTTATTATGAATAAGAATACATCTCCTTTATATTTTCTCCAAGTTCAGTATAGGCCCAGAGGTCTGCTGGCCCTTAACCTCTGCATTCCAGTGGGAAGAGTGTAGAAACTTGCTTTCTGCAAGGAAAGGAGGTGGAGCTCGAGCTTAGTGGCACTGTTTAGCAAGGCGAGCTGTACCAGCAGTCCAGGTGTGCTTCCCAGACTCTGAAAAAGAGCAGCTGACATTGTAGTGTTGAAGCAGTACCTCAAAATTAAAGAAGCTTTGCTCTTATTTAGCTGCTCTGCACAAAATCTGGCTTAATGCTGACATGTTTTGCAGCTGAGCAAGGTCTCATATATGGAGATGGAATTCCTCCTGCTCAGAGCTCATCGTAGACTTGGGGCTTCTGTTATTGCATTCGTAGACATATTGGCTCCAGGCCTGCTTGCAAGGATGTTAAAGTGCCCAAAGGTTTCAGCAGGAGCAGGAGCAGACCAACTGTAAGAGCTAGACAGCTAAAAGCAAAATAACCAACCCTCCTTCCCCCACAAAACCAGCACAGGATATACCATGCAAAGTGTCAATAAAAAATACAAAACAATGATTAGTCTTCCACATAAACATTTCATTGCATCCTTTCTGAACACCAATCACTGTGACAGTCCATGACAATATGAACGATGACAGGACTGAGGTGCTCTAATAATCCAGCTTGTGTTGCTGTGCTTGTCAAGAAAAAAAAAACCAAAAACCAACCCTCCATAAAATCTCTAACCAAAACAAAACTCCACTATCCCACATATGTTACCAATGCTTTCTAAAAATGTCCATTCAACAAGCTAGGCTGCATACCATGACTTCAAATTAAACCATATGTTCATTTATAAAATTAAAAACTTCTGGGTTGAATGAGCCTTGGAGATGGAAATCATGATTTCCAGCACGACTTTCTCTAGGGGAAACCTTAGGGTAATCTGTATGCCCATCATACAAGATGCTGGACACCTATGATACTGTACTGTGAAGGCTGGCTTCCTCATAAAGGTCCTCTGTTTTGCAAAGAAGGGCTCAGTATGCAGACTGATGGCTTGATTTTTTTCCATTTTGACATTTGTTAAAAACAAGCTACGACATAATTGGTCTCAGAAACTTTGTGGGCATTGTGTGGGAAATCTCTGGCATTCCCAGCCTGCAGCTCACACCTTTCACCAAGGTCCCCAGTAACCCTGCCTGTGAGAGGAGATGGTGGAAAGTGGTGCTTTGTGGGAAAGGAACCAAACAAAATTTCACTCAGCTTAAAGACAAAACTTCCATTATATTTCATTCTTTAATAAATAGTAATAATAAAACCAATGCGGAATTACAAGGAGGGTAAATCAACAAACAGTAATTTAAACAGTACACTAGCTTGGTCCCCACAGCTGTCCTCTAAATCGTACCTACTTTGAGGTCCACAGGAGTTAAGGGAGGAACATCTCTCCTTCTGCCACCTTGATTTCAGTGGAATTCGAACTGGGGCCAGACCCACGAAGCGATCCAGGTTGTCCTGCCTTGGAGGCCAGCACAAAGTTTGGCTAGCTTGGGGGAAGAGGTGGTGAGAGAGCATGGGTCAGACAATGATGCGAATGGTGGGAACCTGCAGCGCGTGGATGGCCTGAGGAGGTTGACCCCTTTTCGTTAGCCTTCTCCCAGACCCCCTGGCCCTTCCTATCCCCATCCTGGGACCTACTCACACCACCACCACCGCTCCCCTCACCCCCGACTCATAACAGAGGGCAAGCTCTGAAAAGGTAGACGAGGTGTCAGAGAACAAAGGCAGAAGGACATTGAGGCCAAGTAGCGCTGAGCAGACCTGGGCTGGACTTCACACGGTGGCACTACAGCAGCATCACAGACACTGATACTTAGGTTTGGCCTCACTCGGTATTGCCTACAGTTAGATTCATAACACAGTGGTGATATGAAGGTAACACGCACCCCGGCTGAAGGGTAGAGCAGATGTCCTCTACAGCATAAGCAGAAAACCACTCACGCTTTCTGATCTACCTTTGCATCTCACAGAGGTTATTCTAGGCACTTTGGGGCCATCTTTAGCAGTGATAATAAATTCCCTTTTCATGACAACTGCTCCCCACTTCATAGCACGATGCGTTACCCTTACAGAATATTCCATAACGTTCTAACAAAAAATGAATTGCATATGTCATTGCTATATGCTACAAAAGCGGGAAGGTGGTGCAAAATATCATCACCTTCATACTTTTCACTTCTAACAAGCCGCTTACTGCGACGGCAAATGCTGTGGGACGCGAATGTCCTTGTAGCACACCCTCTGCGTGTTGGACTTTTTTCTTGCTTAGCTGAAACTTTCTACTGCCTCTGAATTTCTTTAGCCTCAGGGCTGCTCTAATTTCCAACTGGCTGCTCATGACCTCAAAGGCCTGCTCTTGTTGTTGGGTTTTGCTGGAGACAGCACATCCACACCCTGTACTTCAGACTGAGAGCTTGGGTGGTTTAGGAATTAAGATGACAGCCTTGTAATGTACATAGATTACTCAGCCTTGATAAAAAAATAGGGCAATCATGCTTCCACAAGGATAAAATGCCGAGCCTGGGTGAAAAGCAGACGCTTTGCTACTGCAGCCCTCAGGCGGGAGAGATAGGCAGGGAGCCGGAGAAGCACAGCTAGCGAACCAACAGCCTCCACAAGTTGTTTACTTGCTGGCTGAGGCCAGAGCGTAGCCGTAGGAAACAGGTTTGTTTTTTAAAACCCAGCCGTGCTCCGGTGGCAAGCTCGCCTGACCCTTTGGTGGGGTGAAGTTTCCTCACCCTCCATCACGTGGCTCCGCAGGTTCCCCGTGGGTGACTCACCGTCTGGGAATTTGGAGTAGGCATGGCCTTTGTAAAAAAAAAAAAAAAGCAGCGCTAAAAACTTGCTGTGCAAGATAAACAAGGAAAACAGGCTCCCTGGCACACAGGCGGTTCAGATGTTGACCATTGTGTTCTGCTGGAGTTAATCATCGCAGGCCAGGCTGGCCTTTGCGGTGGGAGGTGAGCTGTGGCCGCTCGCTCGGCGCTAAGGAAGCAGGTGCAGCGACAGCTCATTGTTATAACCGTGTTTTGAAAATTGGGAAACTCGATATATTTCCCCCGCTTCTCTCCTTGGGGAAGCAGGGGTGAGGCCAGGCAATGCCGGTGCAGGTGGCACGGGCGAGCGTGCGTGGCCACCTCGCCTAGAGACCCCACGGTTTTCCTTGCACCTGCGTTTGTCCTCACAGCCTTGGAGGCTGACCTTGATTCCTGTCGGAGGAACAAGCCCTCTGCCCGGTCACCCGTGTCTGCCAGCTTGGGGCCACCACCATGGTCATTAGCCCTTACTCTAATTACAGGCTCACCAGCTGGGGCATTATCCTGAAAGTTACCTTTAGGAGATACTCGGGTGGAAAGTCTCGCAGGCTCCCTGGGCAGTAAGCCGGTCGCTTCCAGAGGTTGCGCGTGTGCGTCTACCACCAGGTAGATCCCAGCACGCCGACGTTTGGACACCTTCGCCCGGGAGACAGACTTCTTGCTTCATTTCGCCTCCTTCTCCTCCTCCGTTCCTCGGTCCTTTTGCATGATGCAGTTATTTACAGTGAGCTTGCTATACCTCAGCTTCTTAGCTGCTTTTTGCAGCGGTGGTTGTGCGAGGGGGCTTGTCGACAGGAGACCTTCCACCGCTCTTGACCCTGGTCTGCAGAGGCTGAAGGTGACGATAATCTGACAGCTGCTCTTTGGCCTACCTGTGACAGGCGTGTTTGCGTTTCAGCCTCATTTCTAAGGGACAGAGGGGTGTGTTATGTTAATTGTAGCTACTTTGGCTCACCTAGCTGGCGGTGGGTTAGGGAAGTCACGGGGGACTGAACTTGCCACACAAGGATGAAAGGGCAGGACCGAGATATATGTTGATGATGCTGATAACCCATTCTGATCCTGTCTGCGGTTGTAGGAAGGGCTTCATTTCCCAGAGCTCCTCTTTTCACGCTTCTCTGGAATAGCAGTGTTTTAAGGAGGAGAAGAGAACACAACAGCAAGACAGCTTTTCAGTCTTTTATGGATTTTTAGCTCTTATCTAAATGATTTGCTACCAAGTCTTCTTTGTCCTTGCTTCCTTGCTAAGATAATAAAGGGTGTGCGTGTATACACACACAAACACACACATATTTTTGTATTAGAGGGACTTCTGGAAAACTTAGCATGTGTAACTAGAGGAAAAAAGTATATATTAACTTCAAAAGCTTTTGGGGTAGGGATGTAAAAATATTTTATTTGGAGGCTAAGTCCTTCAGGCAGCTCTCCTCACAGTGTGTCAAGAAAAGGCAAAGATAGGAAGAAAGCATTCATTTTGACCCAAATCCTTCACATAAGGCTTTAATCTCTGTGACTATACAGAAGTGGGGGATAGCACACTGCCTTCGTAAATAAGAGAATAAATGGCAGAGGTGAAAGTTGTAAGTGATAAGATTAATACACAATTATGAGATGAACATCATTGTTAACAATGGCTGGTAATGTAATATCACCTTCTCAAAAAAAAAAACCTGCATGGAGTAGTGCTGTAGGATTTTTCTGTAGAGCTTTTTCTGCTTAATTTCTTGAGGTACTGGCCCAGATATCTGTACTCGCAGCTCTTTTCTGAGAGTCCATCTAACCGCAAGTTCTTCAGAAACCTTTAGGTGGTCCCTGAAATGAATGATAAGGGTGACTTCCTACATATCTACCATACCTTCAGGTGTCCTGTCAGTTAATTCATTCAGCCAGCCTTATAAAGGACTTGGAAATCAAGGCAAAAGCTTGTCACGTGAACCACTAAACCCTGTTATGCATAACAGCCTTGCAGGTTGCAAAGCTTGAGTGTTACAGCCTTGTAAGGAGCTCTACAGTAGTTCATGTGTTAATGTAAATGAGAGGGAGGAATGAAGATAGTTCAGTTAAAGTATTTTTTTCCATTTGTTATGTATTAAGGTGTTTCAGGGATGTAATTTCTGTAGACACATCGAATGCTAGAAGCTATACAAAAAACAAATGCTCCCTAGGTTCTTCTGTCCATTTTGAATATGGAGCCATCTAGAAGAACTACAGTTGGACTAAGATCCTCACTGTAGCAGGGACAGCAAAACCTTGGCGCACAGAAGGTGATAGTATTTCATGTGGTTAAATGCAACCTCAGAACAGGTAGATTTTTCTATTAGATGCAGATTCTCAGAGCTGCCAAGTGCCAGCGTCTTCAGCCAATTCAGCAACACTGGATGCTTAAATTCCCTCAGGATTTGGTCCCTTGCAACCAATTCTTTCTGTACTTTTTTTTTGTCCAGTGTGAAGGTCATTAGCTTCAATTTCCAGTAGTGGATTTTCCTTCTCCCAGCTCTCGTTGATTGAAGTGTCTATATTTAAACAACTCAAAAGTCTTAGGTGAGGCTTGTTCACTGAAATAAGTTAAACTAACCTTTTGTTTTCAATGCACAGCCAATTAAGGAATTGGAATTTTATTGGAAAGTGTCCCAAAGTCAATTAAAAAATGGTGAACATTGGTAGCTGATCAGGATCACTAGACAGGCTTTTTAAAGTAAAATTTGTTTGAAGGTAGAGAAGGCTGAAGAGTCTAATCTTTGGGATTTGCCTTTTTAGGTGCAAATCAAAGTTTGAGGCTGGTGAGACAGAACTTGTCCTTAAAGATACCTGTTAACCTTAAAATAGATTTCTTCCACTTTCCTGCTGTTTTTTCATCTGAGGTTCTGCAGCCTGGACTAAGGGAAGCAGGGTGGCTGTTTTTGTAATGGAGTTAATTCTTTCCTTCTTCATTGATAGAAATTACACAACCTTCTGAAGGAAATTTTATTCTTCTATTTTGATAAAGAAACATCTGTAGAAGCTGACCTTATAACAGAGAAGGGAGTAGGGTGTAAATGTAGATCTGGTGAAGATCTAGCAGATTTGGCAGATGAAGATCTGCAAATCCTGGTGGAGAAAACATTTATCCAAGCATGAAAATCAAGAGTTCTTTCTCCAGAAGATTCGAACAGATTCCAATGCAAGTTTCTAGTTTCAGTCCCTCCTGATTTAAAAATTAGTAACAAAGAGCTAGGTGAGTTTATCTGGTATGACCTATACACTGGAAGAAGAAAAAGGCTAGATATTTCCAACTCTGTATATTGCAGCATTCTGCTAGTCTTTTACTATGGAAATAATAAGAACACACAACTGTAGCAAAATAATTAAAAACCCCAGACCAACACCCAACACAACATGATGTTTTCTATGTACAGTTGAGGGACAGGATGAGTCCTCAGCTGTCCTTAGCTCCTCTTTAGCTCTGTCTGTGCCCTGAGCCGAAATACTGTGCCTCTGCTGGGCTTAGAGTTACAGAGGTCCATTAGCTGATCGGGCAATTAAACAGAGAACTTGGTAGTGAGATGACTGATGGGCCACCTTCAGTAGATGCTCCAGCACTGGCTGTTACAGCCTGTTCCTGGAGTGTTCCCACCTTGACTGGGAGAGGACCCATGACTGCCTACGCTCTCTGTCCTTTCCCTGGGAGAGAAAAATCTGTTCAAAACTATGTAAGTGACAGTTAGTTTAACTTTGTGCACTTCTTTAGAGAGGCTCAGATAAACTATCTAATTTCACAGCAAGCCAATCTCCTTTTGTTCTTGGTAAGCTTATGAGGATATTCCTTCATATTCCTGACTTTGATATTCAAAACATAGAAATCTTCTGCTCAAATAACATCCTTAATGCTAGGTCTTCTATACCTTGCTTATTGATGACATCATTTCCTTCATTTAAAAAAAAAAAAACAAAAACCCAAAACCCCAAAACCCCTGTCCCATTGTAGTTTTCTGAATGAATATACTTCAAATATGGTTGCTGTAACTTGCATGTGCAGTTTTTTAAAAACAATATCTGCCCTTTGGATTGTGTTTTTCCTGCTTTTACTGCATCATTACAAAGACTGTCATTTTCTAAATGCCTTCAGCTGTTGTACTGCTGCTGTTACCTTATAGATTTTTTTTTTTCTTTTTCTATTTTGTGTGTGTATTTTGGTATTTATACTAACTGAACACTCAAAAGAACTACTAGTAGGAATATTTCACATCAGCTTTCCAAAACAAAGAGCTGACAACGGGAAAAAAATAATACATGGTGCACATTGACAAACTATCCATGGCTTCATTTGTAAACCTTAGCAGGGAAAACAAATCTGTAAACTCTAGATCAAGTCCTGAGACAAAGACAGGATGTAAATTCCTGCTTGGTACTTGTTTCCGATGAGCTCAATCAGATTGCTGCTAACAGCATTTCCTTCAGAAAAGATACGGGGAGTCATGCAGTTACCTAGGACACTTCAGTTTAAAGTGGTAGTGACCACAACTGTTACAGTATACGTTATGAAATATTTGCCTGGGTGAAATTCAGTATAAGTCAAAAGTTAAATTCTTATTCCATACTTGTTCATCACCAGTTTGCTAACAGGTCAGGGAATTTCGAGTAGTCCTTTAACTTTGAAAGCATATTCAGAGACATATTTTCTTGCATCCTTCCTTAAGCAATCCAAGTTATTTGAACTGGACTATTTCCAGGTAATTCACCTCAAATGCTGCTTAAGGACTAAAAAATATGTCCCCCAGTGAACTTAGCTGAAAAATCAGAAAGGTTAATTCAAAAAATGTCAGAATGCTTTGTCTTTCTGCTCCTGACATTTATTTTTCCTGCTTTATTGCATTTGGCTAGAGCCATTCACCAAAGTCAACCTAGAGTACTTACTTTTTTGATAATTCAACTATTTTGCGTACCCTCCCCTCCAGAAAAAATAATACCAGCTACCAAAATGGAAAAGAAATGCCCACTTCTACTCATGAATAGTACATTTGCAGTGGCGCGTGTACTGTCTCATCATTTCTCAAAATGTGTGTCTGAGTCCTGAAGCAGACATGGAAGAAGGACGGAGGAGAAAGCACCCATCTGTGCTGCAGAGAGTGTAGTGCTACATCCATTATGTCTCTATTACTGTCTCCCAAATATAAAAAGTTTGGGCTGAAGGCTAATCTAGAGTTGCCTTCTGGTCATCTTGTGTTTGGTTAGCAAGTAACTATATTACGCTATAGAACACACACTGTTATTTTTAATTAATTGTCTCTATTGCGAAGTCTTGCCATTACAGAGCTGTCTTTTTGGCTGTATGATGAAATGTGAGCGTGGCATTCTACTGGGGTGTTGCTCGTAGAGCTGCAGATTGTGCTTTTTTGCTGCTTCATCTCCACAGTGCATTGCACAGAACACTCAGCTTTTTAAAAAGTATAATACAACTACGGCTATAGGGAAGGAAAGTGCTAAGAGTGTAGACATAAATTAAACGTTAATCACACAGAAATGATTACAATTTGATAATATACAAAATGAATCCATCTCCCTTGAAATTAAGTCAAAATTATTTAAAATCTCAATATGCAATCACAATCAAAACAACTTTATAAAATGATATTTTAATTTAAATTGCTTAAATGGAATGCTTTAGTGTATTCGACTGGCAGACAGGCATAGTCCCAGTACTTGTATAATAAGCTACTTCAGTTAGATAGCAATTAACTTTTTAAATTCAGTAAGTATTACAAATTCTCGATTGCTTTCTGAGAAAAAGTGTCTAGAGAGGAGATCAGGTACTTCTGGCTGAGTGTAAGAAAAATGTACTACTATTAACTAATCCTGGAAGATTTTCTATATTCAAAGTGTGATAAAGCTAATGCTTTTAAATGCTAGTGATAGACTATTGCTCCCTTTTATTTTTATAATAGTATTTAAATCCCATGCTGAATTGTGGCTAAATTTTCGATATAGTTTAGGATGAATAAGTTTTCTGCAGGCTGCTATGTGAGTAGAAAATTGGCTCCTTTTGATTTACAGTCCAAAAGGGAACCAAAACAAGGGCATACAATAAAAAAAAAAAAAAAAAAATCTTACAGAACTGTTGAACAGGCATTTTTAGAAGTAGCTGGAGAGCATTAGGAAAGTGCCATCAACTTTCAGGTACATTTATGTTCCTAAATCTCTTTGTATCCTTTGAAGATCTCAGCTTTGGTGCTCTTTTGGATTACGACATGTTGCAAACGGGAGAACAGAAAGAGACTTGCGGTAGAAGAACATCTCACAGGGCTGATCCAAAGGGCTTTTAAAGATAACAAAGAGATTCCTGCAAACTTCAGGGGGTTTCTTCCCTGACATGTACAGAGTCTCTTCTGTTTCTGCCCTCACAGTGCCTGGAAATGGGTTACATTACATAAAAATAAACCTCTGCGCTTTTTGCAGCACTGTTGGCCTGAGTCCTGGCTTATAGCTGGTTGTACATGAAAGAGGACAATCCATCATCAAAACCCAATGCCATAGCAGCTGATAGATGCTTGTGGGTAGAAACAGAGAGAGTGTGACTGTGTAGGCTTTGTTTCCTTAGAAAACCAAGAGAAAAGTCGAGTGTATTGACTGATGTGAACAGTTCCAAAATATAGGTAATTTGTTTTGTGCTGTCACTTGTGGGTCTCTGTGAGCGGTAAGATGTGAAGGTCATCAAAGAGGTTGGCTTCCCTCCTCCCTACCTGTTTGGTTGCTCAAAGTACTGAGGCTTTATCTCCCCCACCTTGCAATCAGCATTCCTGCACACACTGAAGCTGGCCGCCTGGAGAAAGTCTTATTTATCTAAATATTCATTAATCTGATAAGCGATGGAATAAGTGTTCTCACTTGCATAACACCACCAAGCTGGCAAACTGAAAGCATTTTACATACATTACCCTTTCCTATGTAAGGACTGGGAAGGATCAGTTGGTTGGGGAGTTGTACCAAGCACACCAGTAACAGAAAAGAGTCGGGGAGACCCTACGGAGCAATGAGAGCAGATGGATGCTGCAGGCAGGCTGGAGGTTGGCAGAGGAGTGGTGCAAAGGAGGAACCCGAATGAGAGGAGGCTGGGATGCCATCAGCAGTGTGAGCTACGCTGAAGGGCAGAGCCCTGTGTAGGTAGATGGTATATGATAAGGGAAACCCATAGACTGAAAGAGGGCAGATGAAAGGAGAAAAGATCCAACCTCCAGGATTCACATGGCTTGCCAATAGTTGTCCATAAAAGTGTGTGAAACAAGCGTGGCTAAAGATTTGTTTCAGTCCCGCAAGGAATCCCGGTAACGTGAAGTAGAATATCAGGCATTTTGTTCCCTTCTTTCTCTGTATATCTTGAATATTTATGCAAGCTCCTGAATAGAGTGCAAACAAAACACTGGATGGTTAGCATATTTTTGGAGCAAACGTTTCTTTTAGAAGCAGGGGACAAAGGTCAGTGCTGCCCATGGAAAGAAAAAAAAGAAAAAACTTATGGGAAAACTGTTGGGTTTTTTTTAAATATACATATAATTATTTAAGCATAAAGTATTATACACAAGAGGTTGCAAGTCAGCTAAAGGCAGGCTAATCGCACCAGTTTCTTTTTTCAACTTCTTCAGAATTTCACATGGAGAACATTAACCTGATGGAATGATGAGGAAGGAGAGAGGGAAAAAGGCAAAAAGAAATAATTATGTCTAAGTGTGTTCCATTTCAAGTACTAATTTTTTTTTTTGCATGAGAGAAACATGTACTTTCTGATTCATCAGGGAAACAATTGGGTGATTTGTCCTACGAAAGCATAATTTTCATATTTTTAGGAAGAAAGGACATGTGTATGCCAAAAGGCTGAAAATGGGTTTATTGTCTACTGTAAGTAACCAGTAGCTGTCCTTTTTATTTTTAATACCATTTGAACTTACATATAATTTCAATTATATATAAATGGAGTGAGGTGAGGATCCATGTGATTATGGTCATCCACGTGGAGGTATAAAAGAAGAAATTACTTCCATTCAAAAAATTGTAAAGGTGGACTTCTCTGTGGTGTCACTGCCTGAGAATTAGGAATGGACATCAGCTGACTTCACACTTATCTGAGCAACATGGGTGTCCGAATACTCTTTTGGGGCACAATTTTAAGGTCTAGTTGGGCCACATTCTTTGGAGAGGCCAATGGCAGAACAGACCATATCAATTTTCAGTCATTCCAGGATAAACTATCTTTCTGTTTGGGTCCTGATGCAACCTATTTTCAATGAAACGGTTTTACATTATACCTGCCTTCTAAATGCCACACTGCTCAAGTGCAGCATTTCTGAATTCTTGCTGAGTACTGTTCAGAGTGGTAGTACTTCAGGAATGAAAACAGAGGTGGTTTTGGCGCACGTCTAGGGCAGAAATGTGTACATACACAGTTCCTTGAGAAAGGTTTTGGCTGCTATTTTTTTGGAGATACCCACCCTAATTCATACCTTCAACTTAACCCCCAAAAGGTGACAAGTGTTTTCAGGATGATTTATCTTATGGGCTACTTTAAGAATTCCTTTACCTCTTTGGGTTTTTTTGGTTTGTTTGTTTTAAATTAAAAAGTCTTCTTATAAAAAGTGAGGGGGGAAGCCCTGTCCAGACAAGAAAAAGCTTCCTTTGTTGGCAGATCTATCCCGTCTTTCAAATTTTCATTGCACGCGGCATCGTATTATGCCATCAGTAGTCTTGCTGACAATAGCATGGCCTCATTCTTCACGATGACTGTAATTCAACTTCTTGGTGAAAGCACTCCTTGACAACACTTACCACCATAGTAAGACAAGATGAGAAGCGTTACAAAACTCTTTCAACAAATCTTGTGCTATTCCTCTTTACCTTCACCTGCGGAAAAGCTGTCTGCCGGTACAGAGCGGATGGCCATTTCACTTTGTTTTGTGATCACTATTCCTCCCCAAGCGAGTCCTCAATACCCTGCTAGCTTGTCATGGGAATACTGCAGTAATAGATGGGGAGATGCAGTAATTTTTATAAATGTGCTGTGTAAACAAGTGAGATGATAGGAAATGGAACCTCACCGAGGCCCTGCCTAGTGAAAGGAAACTCTCCTGCTCGCTCCCTCGCCTTCATTTTTTCGGCGTGTGGAGATTCAATCAGATGAGCTGTTGAGTTAAAGGTCAACATGGAACTCTTTCCCACCCTTTTTCATTTTTCCAAGCCAAATATTTTATTGGCTCTAGTACAGTGAAAAGAGAGGGGAAAAAAGGGACAATATCCTGACTAGACTAGGGGTTATCCCTCTTATTTTTAGATAACTGTGAAACATTTCCAGCATTTTTAGTTTTACTGGTTTTTATAAATCAGTCAAATTAATTCACATATTTTAATTGTATCTGAATTTACCCTGTTTATGTGACAGAGGCAGCCAGGACTGACTTGACTTTGGAGAAGGGTAAGACAACTTTTGCACTGACTTACACACAATTCCACCGAAACCAATATATGTGCATATCTGCAGAACACAGTCCAGTGTGTGGACTGCGTGCTTTCTTTGAACAAATACATGCATGCATGCACACATTTTTTAATCCTTTGAAGGTTTTTCTTTCAAGACCTTGCTTAATTTCAAGTTACAGCAAGTCTATCCTATTTCAGTATATTTATCATCATGCCACCCCGGTCTGCACAAAATGCGCAGGGTCAATAGCACCAGCAGATTGAGTCTGCCTAGCTGCTGGAGATGAAAGGTCATGAACAGAATGTTATTCCTCATAAATGAAATCTGCTGCTGCTCCTTCCATTTCTCTGCAAAAAGCTACGAGTCTTTCAGAGCTGTGTGTGCAGACTGGTAGAGGTAGAGGCCACCTGCTCTGTAAATGATAAGGAGAAATGAATGAATTTAATACTGACAGCTCGTTAATCCATTACCTGGCGGCCACTGCACTGAGGCCTGATCACAATTTACAAAAATTCATGTATGGTTGCCTGAAGTCTTATTTAGTAATATCTGTGCAATCTATGAATGAATCCAACCTAGAGTCATATATAATAATCATAATGGGATTTGCTGGCAGATATTAGCTCTCTCCCTCTGATAACGCAAGGAAAGGTTTTTCACATTATTCTTTCCAACATTGTAACTATTATTAAATTTAATGCATGGCAGAAAAGTAATACTTTTTCTTGTTCTAACAATTGAAACATATAATACGGTTGGAATGGACAATCCCGTGGTATTTATGGATTACACTTAATTGCAAGCAGTAGAACTAGTGGTGAGAGCCAATTTTTTTCTTTGTTTGTTTGTTTGTATTGTCAGCTATGAGGTGGTTTATAGACAGATACAATTTTTCTATAGGCACCTGCAGTTATTTTACATGCACTTGTCATCAAAACTTTTTCAGCTGAATCCTAAGGCATTTACTTACTGCATGGGACCTGCACACAAGTCATGTGAACAAAGAATACATATTACTGAACCTGGGAGAGGGTGCAAGATTCAGATCCCTGATTTTTACCAAATCACTGCATGCACCAAATTCCCAAAGATGACAGATGGCGAGAGCAGACTTGCTTTGCTGGGGACCAGGGCTGCTTTGTTGGTGCTCCCAGCTGGCGGTCACAGCCCAGCTCTGACTGGGAAGCCATACACCCGTTAGGATGGTACACAGCTAATAAGCCTCTTCCCAGGTCGTGTCTCTTTGGGCACGGCGCCGTGCCGAGGTTAGCCATAAGACAGGAATGGTCGGTCTGTGACTCTCGAGCCCTTGCAGTGCAGCTCCCGTGAGAGAGCTGCATCACTTAGGCGCTGTGCTAGCACCGGCCCTCCTGGCTAATGCCAAATCTCTCGGCGTTAGAGGGAGGTGTACGCAGGACCCGTCTCCTTGTTGCACCGCCTGGGACCCGGTGTGGATGGAGCAGAGGAGCGCCTGAAGCCCAATGTCACCGCTCGCCCTTGTGGTGGTGGATGCGTGCCTCGTTTCTGCAGGTGCTTGGCTATACTCACCTCTCGGAGAGCCAGGAGGGATGCCCATTTCTGTTGCCTACACGCTTGGGTTTTGGATTTAGAAACGTCTGCCTCTCTCCACCCTTTCCACAGGAGCACCGGGTATGGAGAACAAGATTTTCGATGCTGAATGAGGAACCAGTTGACAAAAACTCTGAGAAGCTGAGTCTGAGCCATCCAGAGCCACTGCTTTCGTTACAGCGGGTGCTGGCCGTCACGAAGCTGAAGCGCGTCCCCCAGGGAACTGCCGGTATCTTTGAATTTCAAACATTTGGCATGTTGCATTGGTTCTCTGAATCACATGCTTCTCCAGCTCCATAATGTTCTATGTCTTAAAAGAAAGGCAGAAAGAGAGGTCACATATAATGGAACTAAATAAATTTGGTTTGAGGGCTGTGTGATGGAAACACATCTTTTGGATAAATACTTTTAAAACACTAACTTCAATACAAATCATGAAAAACAGAGTCCTTTGGGGTCATAGGATAGGTGCAAATAAACAGTTTGTTGTTGTGTTTTTTCCCCTCCACACCTGAATAATCTAAAATGTTCTTCTGATCGAAAGTATGAGTCACAAAGACTTCCTACCACTGTGAACACTGACAAGAACAGGTCAGATTGACCCCATGCAATTCAGTGTTATGAGGGGTTTTAAAAGGGAAAAAAGGTACAATTACCAGATGCCTGGAGCTCATTTTGCATTGCTAAGTTGTTATGTCTCTGTTTCTGCTGCAAACCACCTGCTGTGTGAGAATAACAGTATTGTTTCATGAGTACTTACATGCAAAGTGCCTTTGACACCCTCTCTGCTCTTCCTCTTGGTGCCAAAACTGAGACAAACATTTACCTTTTTAAGAATCATAGAAATAAGGAATCAACCCCCCACCTCTATCCCCACCATGTGACACTTGGTATGAGAGAGCACAGAGCTCCAGCAGCCAAAGATTGCTTAGGAAAATGGCCATATAATAGCCCAAGGAGTCTCGTAACCCCCTTTTTCCTTTGGTCGTGTACCAGCAGCGGGCAGGGAGCTTTGGTACCATGTGGCCAGCAAGCAGGGAGATAAAAATTTGTAGCGTGTAACCAATAACTGCTCATGGCGCAGCAGTCTGGCACCAGTAAAATGCCCCTTGAAAGTGACTTCTATCTGTGCCTGATTTTCTCTCATCCTTTCATTGGACTTTGTGCTGACTGGCAAAAGACAGAAACCAGGATCAAGGGGAAGAAGCAGCAGAATCTGTTTTTCTTTCCATCTTACTGCATGGAAGAATGACTCGCACTGCATGTAAGGAGAAGCCCAGGGATGACAGGGAGAAGGGCATGTTGGACAACCAAGAGGCTTGTGAGGCATCTCTCTTTTTCAGATTTCCCAGTTAATAATTAACTGTTCCAGTTTGGCTGCAGCCTCCCTTTACCTAACTTGGTCTGCCTTTCCTCAGCAGGCAGGAGCAATCATATTAATAGATGCTGGAACTAGAAATGCAATATTCAGTAATTTTATGGAATATATAATTTCACCTCACTGGCCAAGGGCCAGGATAGGACAGCTTCCAGTGGCATGAAATGTCACTGATGGATTTTGTGATGAAAAAAACAACCAAGAAGACGCTTTCTCAGAGCAGGGCCTCCCCGTGGCCCCCGTGTGAAGTGTGCACCAGGCATGGCTTCCTCGTAGGAGGTCTTCTAATCCCTACAATGGACATTTTAAAACCTGCTATCTTAGTACTTAACTCCAGCTAGAAGGCATGAGCATGCGATTTTAATTTGAAAATATTCCTTGAGACGAGCAAGCGGGGGGGATAAAGTAAAACAAATTGTTAACTTGCGGGGAGGCCTCACTGAAGTTGTTGTTTTTTCTACTGTAATAGTCACATCAATCAGTGTGTTTTCTTTTCAGCTTCACATAGTGCCATTAGATAAGGTGTTGTCAATAAAAAGAATATCATTTCAGCACCAAGGGCTTTTCCTGTGATTATCCAAATCCTATAAATAAAGCCTAAGGAACAGGTTCACTATTGGGTTTTACCGCTGTCATGTGTGTGCATGCTTGGGGCATATATTTGAAATTCCCCTATCTGTATTAGCTCTTGTATTACTCAAGGTACAGCTAGATGAAGTAGATGAGGCTTGATAGCTGTTTAACATTCAACGGTCTGTCTATAGCATCTCTCCAGGTAATTTGTCAATACTGTATTGAATAACCTAGTATTAACAGACTTTTCTCCCAATGTTACTCTTTTGGTACTGCCCAAACACACATGACATTTCAAGGAGATGAAGTATGGTTATAACCATATAGTCCACTTGAACAGCTATAGCTTAAAAACATAGTACCAGCCTAAATTGCATAATCTCTTAATTTCACTGATATTATATTCTTCTAATAAAACGGGGCTCAAAAATAACTGACGCAGTCTGTAGCTTATCTTGTTTTTTTTCCAGTTCTTCCCATTCCTGTTTATCCCTGACACTGGTGTCTTCTGTTGCACTGATGATCTCAGAGAGTGACTCTGTAAGGATACCTCTGAGGAGCTGGAACAGTCGTCTTCTTGTTAATTACTCTTCTCTTGATTTTTCTCCCCTTTTGTTTCACTGCCATTCATAGAAGGGCTGAAGCAGAGAGGGTAAAAGGTCAAGAGAAAGGAAGCTCTGCTGGGAGAGAAGATGTTACAATAGCCCGAGTGTATGGGGAAAAAAAATGGAGGGGAGTGGTTCATAACAGGGTCTCTGTTCCTGTAAGCCCATGCAGAGAACTGTTTAGCAGTTCAGTATGCTGTATGCACCTGGGCTAATGTATACAGCATGTGTATACACATATATGTGTATTTTATATAGATATTTTCTAGCCTCATTTATATTCCGGCTTTGGCATTGTTTGATAGCAAAGGACATGATGGAGACTAGAGGAAGAAGAAGAAGAATTTACATTGCTCTCCAATCTGAGTACTTGACTTGCAGCTGGTTTTGTGGGACCTCTGTGGGAATAGTGGAAGGAAATGTAGATGCAGTAGAAGAGCTGATTTTAGTTAGGTTTCCCTAAGTTGCTGTATATGCACTGCAGAAATTCTGGGTACTCAAGTAGAAGTCTTAATGACATAAAAGGTTTTTTTTGTTTTCCTAGTTAACTAGTTAAAATTACTGTTGCACAGCTCAGTATTGTCAATAGTATAGCTATGCAGGCACAAAGCTGGAGCTCCTTAATGTTGTTCCACATCCTGGCAATAACTCCAGCTATCGAGGATCCCACTATATCAGAGCTGTGTGCATAAAAATCAAGTGTAGTATGTCCTGTACTGTGTTGTAAAAATCTGCACCTGGGATAAGTATAGAAGCAAGCCATATGCTTGAGGTAAAAAATAGCATTTTTAAGTGTGACATTCATGAAAATGTTTCCATCAGTTAGGCTCATAAGCCATGCCTGAGATTTCTAAAATCACTGTTAAAATCACAGTCATGCTGAGATCAATGTCTGAGTCTGTGCTAACTCCAGTGAGGCCAAGTTTTCATTCCTTGATGTCAGCATCTTTGGCTATCTACCTCCTGAACTCAGCTGTGTGATTTATCATGGCAGTCCCAGTGCATTTTCAAGTGTTGGATCTGAAGGTTGCTCTGTCCTGCATTAAATGGGTGTTTCTACCATCTATAGAAAAATAGCAAAAGCCTCTGCAATCTTTGAACATCATTGTGGATAAAAGAAGTCCTGTGTTTTCACACTAATGCTTCTCCTTTCTTTGAGAATGATAGCAGAGAGGTGAAGCAACTCAATAAAGGGAAGTGAAAAGTAATATACATACTCCTCGCACAATATTTGAAGGACTGAAAGCATTCATTGTGGCTGACAGTTGTGTTACTTCATCTAACCCTTAACCAAATTGTCTGTATCTGTACGTCTCCTGTTTGCACTTGTAGTTTACCCTAGGTGCTTTATATTTTTTTCCACACTTTCTAACTAAAAAGACATTTTCAAGGAACCAACAGTGTCAGGCATAGTTCATTATGATTTCTGTATTACCATTACCGGACAGAACCCAATACACTTGTGTGCTGTTACTGGATGCACTAAGCAGCTTTAAAACATGCTTACTCCAGTCCTGAATAGCTAAAGTGCTTGAGAAGTACTGGATCATCTGCAGCTTCAAACTGTCCAATGTAGACCAGAAAATCAGTTGGTTCTCATTTGGCTCTCTTGCCATATTTCTAAGGAATGTTTCTGGCACATAAGATAAGAGGCATGTGCATATGACATAGTGCACTTGACACGAATGTGCAAGACAAATAGTTCAAAGTGAGAGCTCTGCCAGAACACTGATAAATCATGCCTGCCTGCTAAAGAGCAGGATATAAGACTGAATGTCAGGGTACTTTCTCCCTGGAAACAATATATGTAGTCATAGTTCCTGTTGAAATCTGGAACCAGCTGGAATCAGTGTAGTGCTTTTAGAGGTTTCCTTGCCATTCTGGGCAATTATCAGCTTAAATGGGGGAAAAAGGTGCAGATGAAATGCCAGAGGAGTTTTGAGTCTGAATATTGTAAAGACTTCTATCTTTCTCCTTTTCCACATACTTGGCTTTTCTCTCTGTGTTCTGTACCAGACTATTCTCTCTGTCCCCTGAGTTATGACTGGTCATACTCAGAGTTCAGTATAGTCCCAAGGTAAATCCATGATATGGTTCCACTAACGCTTGCTTTACAGCCACGATCATTCCTTTTTTTTTTTTTTTTTTTTTTTTTCCCCCTGTTTTGGCCCAGAAGAGGTTTGGTATCCTATCTACCTCTCCATTTTAACTCATCATATGAGCTGTCACCAGCCAGTGCCTGACAGCCTTGCCGCACAGTGTCAGATTTTCTTGAACCCATTGCATACCTCTGAATATAGCCCGAGAACTCTCCCATGCTGATTTGAGGGCTTTGGAAACAACATGGACTTGTGCTCACGCGCACATGTGAAAAGGTACACATTACAAAAGACGTGGCCCTCTGAATTTCTTTGGCTAGATGCATGCCCTGGTTCTCACATTACCCACAGTGCTATCAAAGTCACGCTGCCAATGAGCAATTATTAAAGACGTTCACATTTAACCAAGGTTTCTTTCTTTGTACCATTCTTGAACATCTGTTCCAACTCAACCAAAAGCGCTCAGGTGATATTCTCTGTAGAACTGTCTATAAATATAAAAACCCCCAAATCCTTCAGTGAAGTTTCAATGTTGCTATTATGTATTATGTCTTGAAAGATTTGATAGGAAGAAAGAAAGAATTATATAACATTGCTGCAAAAGAGCAACGGCCTGGATTTGTGAAAGAGAAAGATTTTATTGAAAATGAAATAACTTACTTAAGTCAAATGACAGGATGTTATTGGAGAGAAGAAACAAATGCATTTTAAACTTCACACAAATATATCCCTGATCTATAGATACGTCCTTGTATAAAATCTCCCTAAGTCTAGTGTCTCTAGGGAAATTTTCACTGGGAATGAAGTACGAAGTGCCTGGATATGTCAGTCAATCTGCAGAGAATCGGTATTTTATACCCAAAAAAATTATCGTGGCAGTTTCATCTCATTATTATTGCTGTGTTTACATGGCATTTTCATATCAGTGATGGTGTGATGCTGCAAAGTACAACTGCAGTGAAAGCAGAGTAGCCCAGCTGATATTTTAAACAGGACTTCTGTCTGAAGAAACTTGCTTGTGAGCAGCTGATGAAAGAGATTTTTACAGGGATGCTGAGATATTTTGGCATTCAGCTTTGTGACCAGGAGGTCCCTCCTAGTCCTTTACTCCTGTATTATGCACATCAGTGACAAACGGGACAAAGAGGAGTAAAACAACCTGGAGGAGCAAGTGGTGCTATCCAATTCCTCAAACAATTCTTATCTATAAAGTAGACATCAAAGTAAGTATAAAATTTATTACATTATACATTATTGCACAGTGAAGTACAAAATTTAAGACTTTCTTTTAAGGTATTTCTTCCATTTCCATAATACCCTCACCCCTTGCTTCTTAGCATGTATTTTCAAGAACAGGGTGCAAGGTAGGGTTGGGAATTAATTTTGCTCAGTATAGGTTACTATGCTTGTGCTTAAAATGACTTAAGTGTGTGAACAAATCGTGACCTTTCCAAAATAGAGCCAATGACATAAAGACAAGCACTATTGCTTAATTCAGTAGCAAGGGAGAAGGAAAGGGAGGAAAAACTGTTTTCTGTCCATTCCATGTAATTGAAATATTTGCCCATGGTCCCATATATCTAATACATTTTGAAGCTGGTTGTAAAGTGCCTCCAGTGTACGTCATTGAGCAGCAATACAATCCTCTTTAGTAGAGCAAACACAACCTACGGAGGATTGGACTGAACCTAAAAACACCCCTTCTGATGGCATGTAAGATGGATAATGGCCACAGCAAATATGATAGTTACACTCATAAACTGAGCAACAATGTATATAACTTCTATGTGATGTATCAGTAAGTACAACACTCAGCACTGCCCTAAAAAATGTAAGAAACATTTGATGCCCAGTTTCTTTTTTTCTTTTTTGTTTTTTTTTGTGCTTTGTCCTATCTTGTCGATACAGTTTTGTACCTCTTTTTCTTCATCCAATAAATCCATTTGCAAATATAATAATCTGTATTGTTGTGCAGTAATAATAGTCTTGCTGACTCTCAGATCTGACTTAAGGGAGAAGCAACAAAGGCCCAGCAGCTTAAGCCCAGTAAGATAACGGGCTGTTGAGAAGAAAAGCAACTTTTCCTTAGAAAATCAAGTATTGTTTAATTGAGAGCGTTTCCCAGAGTACTTTTAATGTCCTTCTAGACAATATGGGAAGACTCCACGTGAGACACTGTATAATTCTGATGCTCTGTGATGAGGAAAGATGTACTGAAATGAAAGAGGAATAGGTGCAGAGAAAGAGCTGACAGCTGAATAGAGCAATGGTTAGAAAGCTTAACCCGCTTGGCTTATTTTGGCCTAGCAAAATGAGAGCTAAGCGAAGACATGTAGTGGTGACACAAAAATAAGTAAATACAGACTGCTTATGAATGAATTTGGTGTTGAAACTGAAAACAAAAGTCCTGTCCATGAAATGAAGTTCTAGAGCAGAATCTTATTACCACAAATATGGGCAAAAATTGTAACTTGTATTACATTAAATTTGATGAGCTTTGATGGGAATGCCTTGCTTTTCATAGAATATATGAATCTTACTAACAGTGTGATACAGTGAAAGGATTCATTTCAGAACGTGACCACTGTAGACAGAGGATCCATTTTCCTTAGTGGTCAGCTGCGTTCAATGCAATGACAAATTGAACTGTCACTTCATCGTCTCTAAAAAGGGGCTGTATTCCATGGCCTCATGTTTGGGTTTTTCGTATGTTCTCTTAGTTGAAATGCACAGTGGCATCCTTATGGTTCTCCATTTTGTAAGGAAAATCAGAGCATTAAACAATCACTTTTGCAGTGAAATGGGAATATTCCATGTCTTTTCCTATGTTCAAACTACAATAGCTCTGTAACTTTGTCACAATTCATTACTGTTGTAAATAGAAAAAAGAAGCTATAAATTACTCCTTCCCTGTGATGCCCTCATAACACTCACAAATATAAGCACTATAGACATACAATATGAGTGATTAAAAAGGCCTCCAAATTGACAAAACTGGAAGACTCACAAAGTAAAAGCTACGTAGTTCTGCTCTTTCTCTTTTCCAAAGAAGATCCCCCAGTCCAGCTATCAGTCCTACTACAACTGGAAGTCATGTGTGTATGCTGAAGTATGTACAGAGATATACACATTATTAAATATTCAAATACTGCACACACATATGCATGAGTTGGGCAAGTTTTAACTGGGAGGGAGGGACAGAAAATGCAAGCTTACCCAAATAACAAAATTATATGGCGTAAATGTTGGAGTTAGCAAAATTGCTTTTGCAAACACTTTTCATGGTCAGGGTAGCATTTATTACTGAGGAAAGTATTGCATGCTCCATTAGTGCAGAACAGTCAAGCACTTTGGCATGCACCTGGGTCCTACGCTATTCCCATCTTTATCTACATCTGAACTCTTGCTCCTTCTCTTCCTCCAGTTGCCAATCTTACCAGATAAAGTAAAAACTAGTTTCCAAAGAGAGCTTGACTCCCTATCCATTTGGTTAAGGTGTCAGCTTAGGAAGAGGAAGGCACAAGTTGTCACTGCAAGTCAGTCAACACAGAGGTTTGCATGGGGGTCCCTTAGCCTCAAAATCTGTTAGGTTCTCCAAAGTGGTATGGCTTTTTCATTAAAATATTTCAGCACAATTGATTTTAGTCTATATTAAAACAAAACTAAAAATTAACCTCCTTGATTTTCAGGAAACATATTTGTATTTATGCACATTTTGTATGGGTACTTGAACGCACACGACTGCAATTGCAAACAAAAAACACAGTTGGGACATTACTACCTTTGTTATAAATGGAGAAAACAAACCCAGTCAGGCTATGTTTGTGTCAGCTGTCAAACACCAAATCGTTCAGGAACTTGGTCAAATTTAGGTCATCGTTGCAATCAGGGTCAGTGATCTGCTGAAGCACCTTGTTTCCTTGATTTACTTCCCTTAAAAACAAATTTACTATAACTGTCTTTTCATTTTAACCTCCCTCTTCTATTCTTTTTTTTCCCCCTAATGTACCTGTCTAACTTTGGTAAGTTCTGACATTTTAATGCTCTTCTGACAAAAATCTGTGGACTGTTTTGAAAGCCTGTTGCCAGTAGCTGCTCAGGTTAATGCCACACTGGGGAAGAGAACAGAGTTTGCTTCAGATTGCAAGAACACTTCAGCCATTTCTTAGGCATGTGAATTATCAGGTTAAAGAAGTGCCCGTGTAGAACATGGCACCGGCACAGTCCTGACAGATATAGGCTGCTGCTTTTATTTTTGGAAAATCAGCCTAGGGCTATTGTGGCTGGCTTGCCGACAGACATCATGTGTTGCTATTCCAACAGAAAAATGTTAACTATAAAATCAACTAACCCGAGGGTTTGGAATTATACTTAAATTTTTAATAAGTTGTCAAAAGCCCACTTTACAGCATTCATTTAAAATTGGACTGAGCAGCCCCACTGTCACTTAATGTGCACTTACCCGCTGGAAACAAGCAAGGGGAAGGGTTGGCAGGGCTGCAAACCTCCTCTACGAGAAGGATTTCTGCTCTCTGTTTTATTCCATGACATTTTGACTGGCTAGGTGTATCTGCCCCAGATGGTCACACTGGACTGCAATATGGATTTCCCATCCATGTCCTTCCTTGGGTATCCAGCTCCTTTCAGCGTACTTGCGTAATCTAGCCACTGGTTACCATAACCTCAGCGGTATGGCTGTATGTCCCTCCCTCTCTTCCCTCTCATTTCTCCGTGGATCTTTCCAGCTCCCCAAACACCAATTGCTTTGAACAGCACCGTTTCATCCCTCCCGTGCACCTCACACGAGCCTGGATGCAGCATCATGGCCCGTGTAGGTTTCTCGCTCCATGGACAAGGAGATTGTGGCTAGGACCTCTCCAGCAAGAAGAAAATGAGTGCAATCTGCTTTTTATATATCAGTGCTCTGGAAAGAGTTAAAGAACACGTGTGCCAGGAGAGACTCGTTATGATTGCATCATTACTGTAGGACTACTGCACTTGTTATCCTTGTGTGCTACAAATGGCTTCCTTCATACGCTTCATGCTTTTTTTTACTAAGCAGGTAATATATGGTGCTTAGCCATATGGCAAAATGCAGAATAAGTCTCACCTAAACAGAGTTCTGGCTCCTTAAAACAGGTTATCCTCATTTCACAGACTTCTGTCCTGCAGACAGTCTGAAATGCCCATGCGTTTGGCCTTTGTGAAAGAAAACCGCACCAGCCCTCTTCTGTTTACTGATGCTGAGGGGACAGGATGGCGGTGATAGGCAGGGAAACAACCAGGAGCAGCTGAAGAAATAAAAAAAGGTTCTAGTGATGTGGTATGTTTCCCTTAAAGTGTTTATGGGAGCTGAACTATTTTCCAAGCCATCCTTGTAAAAACAGGGGACAGGTGGAGGGTGAGCCAGGTAATCAATTGCTCTAACCGCCATCTGACATCCATGTCGAAAGCACAAAAGTGAAGGTTATGGATTGTGAGGGATTTCTGGCCATAGCTAGCTCACTGCCACAACATGTGTCTTGGCTATGCCCTTGTACTCTTATTTCCCACAAAGGAGGCAAAGCCATGGCAGCTGTTATACTTTTAACAGCACCTTGTGAAAAGCCCCAGTAAAACCAGTGATAAGTTCTTCAAAGAGGAAGATGGTGAAGATGTAGGGAATGTAAAATGACACACAACTATTGATACTTCTGTCCTCTCTACAAAGACACCTGCGAGAAACACACCGTGATGTGTTTGCCACGCTTTGTGTGTTTTTTTTCCCCCCCGGGAATGATGGCTGCTATCAAAATTGACTTTTCCACTCAGTGGATCTGACTCATAACTTCAGCAATTTTTTTTTTTTAAATGCAATTTCTTAAAGCTGGAAATAATAACAGTAGCTCCTCTATTTTTCTCTCCCTTTGAGGAGGCACCTGGGACTCCCAATGGGTGACGTTCATGTCTATGATACTTCAATGTTTAAGGCAAGGTACAGGGGCCCAAAACATTAATTGGTTTTTCTCCCTTGCTGTCCAAGAGGGGGGCTAACTAGGTATGTCCAAGAAGGGAACAGCAGTGGAAGCACCTTCATTTGGGGAAGGCTTGGAGGGAAGGAACTGTGCAGGCAGGCAGCCAAAGCCCAGCAAGCGAGGAGACATCCAGAAGCATGGGGAGCAAGAGATGCTGCGGTTGTGGGTTGCAAAAGAGGAAGAGGGCTGGCAAGCTTGGGGCAAGAGAGTCTGTGCAAGTGAGAAGAGGAGACAGTGACGGAAAGATTCTTCCTCTAAACCAGCTGGTAATCACTGCTGTGTGTCTGCTGACAAAGGGTGCACAGAAACAAGTCCCTGCCTTGCAAACTCTAAGCCTGCAGAGGAATTGGGGGAGTTTTGACTTTACCAATAATACAGTGAAACAATAAAGGTCACCTTTATAGCTCTTGTCTTGTCCCATGTTAAATCTTACCTTTCACAAACACATTAGCTGCATAGCCATAATTGTTCACATGCTTATCACTAGTTTTGGTACATGCTTTACTCATTGGGACTTTTCAACAGAAGATTCAATAGCACCTTTCCCCCTGGGTTGTTTCCATACTGACTTTGCATTATCCCCTTCGGATTCTATCATTATTAAAATGTAACCTGGATTTTTTTTTTTTCCCAATAGGGAAAGTACATTTTTCTTAACTACACTTTTTAATGACTTTTTTTAACAACATAGCAAAAAAAAAAAAAAAATCAGCTGCAGGCAGAGACCAACACTGAAAAAATGCCTCTTGAAAGGTGAATGCCTCAGAAAGTGATGAGCTAGTGAAGAAAGAATAGGGAACATCTGGATACCAGGAAGGGTCACAGCAACCTACAAGAGAGAAGAGATGAAAGTTTGTGTGTAGGATCCTAAAGCCAATAGTTAGCATCCAGCCCTCAGGATAAGTCATTACCAGATTTTTACGATGGTAGCTTTTGTTCTCTCCTTTTTGTAATTGCTCATTTCTCTCTTTAAATCTTGACTTGTTAAACCATCGGAAAACATAAAGAGGATCAGACTTAGGAGATTTGCAGACTGCTTGAGTATTTGCTAATATGTAGTCAAGCTGTGTCTCATGACAGTGACATCTAACTTTTCTTTGAGGCACGGAACTATCTTGGTTTATGTCAGCTCTAAAATCTCAGACAAAGCAAAAGAAAGCGGAAGAGGCAAAGACCGGTTGAAGAGTCTTATGCCAAGTACTAATAGCTGACAGTAAAATATCCTGGGTTTAGCATGTGGCTGTGAAGAAGAAAGAACAAAGGTGCTGAAACAAATTGCTGCCCGTCCTTTTGCAATTTGAAATGAGGAATTGAAATTCTCCCAGACAAATAATCAGACCGGGATTCCCACCTGACAGCCGTAAAACCAGTAATGTCCTAACAGGGGATCCTCAGAGCTCCTGGAAATACTCTGCCAGCAAACATGAGTGAAAACTTGGGGTGAATTCTCCATCTCTGGCACTGATCGCTTCTCCCATCAGGTATAATCTCAGAAGCTCATTAAAAACACTTTAGAGAACCCACCCCTTTTTTAAGGTAACAAATATCAATAAATCTTTGGAGGAAGAGACAGGACGCACTCAGACTCCTAGAGAGTAAAGAGAGAGGGGGAAGGAGGCTTTCTCCTACTATACACCCCCCTTCATTCATTGCAGAAAGTAAGCGCAAGTGTCATTGACACACATGCAGTGAGCTACAGTTTCTTGATATATATTGAAAATTATTTGCCTGCCCTCAGTAAAACTGTTTCTCAGGCACAGGAGTGCCCTGGAAGTACTGGTATGGGGAACAGGAAAGGACGTTAAGGTGAGTGAAGCTCTTTTGGCCCTTTTGAGTCCAATGTTTTGCTTGGAACCACTAGATTTTAGTTGAGTAGCTCTGACTCCTGCCTGCATGTTAGACCTCCCCGATTTATTTTGCTGCTGGTCAGAAGTTGTGTTACTGAGCAATACCTGATGCGTTGGCTCTGTCTCACAGTCCAGGGCTCCCTAAGCCCAGGGTGATGTCAAATAGGCAGGATCACGTTGACTGGGCCGGGTCCTCTGCAGATGGAAACCTAGCCTCTGCAGTAAAAAGAGAAAAAGGGGACACTTCTAGCATCTGGGAAATACTGCCTGTGCAGACATTCTGCAGAGCATGCCCGCAGAGAGCACTGTGGAAAACCATCAGCCATCAATCAGCTGTACTACATGACCTACACGCACGCACTTACACAGGAGATTTCTGGTAAAAGTCAGACACATGAGACTCATAATTGTAAGGGCCTTCATGCATTGCCTAAAGGTAAAATAAATCATGTCTCCAAACTGATCCCTTCTATCTCACCAAATGGATTGGCTTATTGATCAGAAAATTACTTGCCTTTTTTTGGTTATTGCATTGCGTTACATCTGTTCTGCTGCTTCCCACCATTATTCACTGCACAGCATGACGAGCCAGTGTGATACATATGAATGTATCAATGAATCAATGGGACAAAATGAAACAAATGAATCAATGGGACAACATCAGACATGCAAAAAAGCCATTGATCATACAGACCGAGTGTCTGCACATGAGAGCACGAGTGCTTTGAATTATGGCCAATTTAAGGAATGAGTCCGTATCTATGACTTAATTGGGAGTAATGTCTTCATGGAGGAGTGGACTGGGGATAACACAAACTACTGAGCCATAATACCCACAGCTGGCTTCATATGCTGCTTTGTATCAAATACTGAAAGTCCTTTTCTACATTATTATCCTTCTGGATTATTGCAGATTGAGGAAAAAATGGAACACATACTTCCAGAGAAGTTTGTATTGCAGTTATGGATACTGGTTTTAGCTCTTTTGGTTGCTGACACTGTCTTTCGATCCTGTTTCTGTTCTTAACTATCCCCATGAACGCGTTGTCTCTGAACACTTCGGGTGCAATGACAAAAATGAAGGACTAGGTGTAAGGGGTGGAAATGTCATGGAATTTGTCCTGCAGGTGTGACAATCTACTGTTTGAATCTCAAGTCATTCACACAGATAGCAGATAGCGATAACAGATAGAGAAGGACCACCTCCTCCTACAGCACTCAGACTTACTTGAAGCAAAATGGAATTGCAGTAAAGGTTGTACTTTAAATAATCATTCCAGGAGCATATTATTATCATCCATCATTATCAGCTCCCAATTCACTACATATTACATACAATACATATGGTATATTGTAGAAGATTGAGTCAGTAGGGGTTGAACTTCTGAGATGCAAAGGCTGAGTAGAAAGCTGTGAAGCTTCTCTGTGTTGTTAACCACTGGCTGCTTGCTCTGGAGTTAGAATAAAGCAGATCTCTTGCAATTTACTAAGGGATCCCCAGTCATAATGTGCATCATGAAATTATGTGAATGGTAGTTTGTGAAGCTAGTGGTTTACACCAAAAGGTGTAAAAATATGAGGGTGAAGTGGAGAAAGAGGGGGAAGATCAGGTAACAGAGAAACGTACTGGAATTTCAATACAGTATGAAGGAAATAGTTCAGTGCTTCAATATAATTAACAAGTCCAAAAGTCAAACCACACCTGAACTTCCTGGTATGTCCTCTTGTTTTTACTCTCATCAATCATCTCCTTTACACCGTACTTCTCTTGTCAACCCCTTTATCCATCACCACTGCCCTCTTCCTCTGAACCATTGCTCAAAGCTGGAAGAGCAGAGAAAAACCTAAGAAGGAACTCAGCAGGGATCCAGATAAACTGGTTTCTTAAAGTGCCTCTTCCATTTTGACCTTCCTTCTCATTCTGTAACTCTAAAATACCATTTTCTGATGGAGTAACAGCAAGAACAATCTTCTGCTACACCACAGGAGGATCCTAGCTGTTGGGAAGCTCCAGAGGGCAGGCGTCTTGTCTAACAAAACCTGCCTTCAACTGGCAGCGTCGTTCTTGTTCCAGCGCTAAATACCTACCTCACCCTTCTGAAATTGTCCCTCTCAAAACTGTGGGAAACCTCTCTGCTCCCAGACGTCGCCTGTGTAGTTATTCCTTACAAATCCATCAGACTTCAGAAAGTTTTCAAGCCAGAAACCCGCAGGGTGATTGCTTAGCAGGTTGCACAAGCTCACTGCTTTCCCGGTGAAGACCGTACTGCAATTAAGATACAGGGGTATCACAGCAGCGTTCAGGATGCACAGCATGTTCACCTTTGCTATCGACCCATCCAGCATTCACTGTGGAGATCACAAGATTGCTGTTACTGGAAAATTTTCATTCCATCATGCATGTGTTGGGAGGGTAACAGCAAGGCCCATACCGCAACTGTGAGAAATATGTTGGGAGTGTTGTGGTGTGCCAAATGGGAGCAATGCACAGTACAGGTCACTCAGGAGTGCATCCTCGAGTTCACTGTAAATCTTAGGTGCTCCTGAAATATCCATATTGTTATTCCAAATGGCCCTCAGGGCACCCCAGATGGTATGCCAACAGTTTATGTGGATGGATTGTCTTCATTCTTTTTTATAACAAAAGAGTATTTTGGTTTTAATGGGTTTCAAATGTCTTGACTTTTCCTTCTTCTCCCTTTCAGTACAGAGAAATAAATTTACTAATAGTTTGGTCTTTGAGGGCTGCTATAATTTTAAACTCAGATACATGATTTTTTCTCATATACCTTTTTTATTTCTTCCAAATGCTTTTCCCCAGATTGTTTGTGTATCAAAATTAAGCGCATCTGAGTGCTTCTGATTTGTTTGTGTTAAGGAAGAAAAAAAAATCTTATTAAACTTTGAGGATTCTGTTGCAAACCACTAAATTAGTCTCCCAGATCCATAACCCATCAAATGTCTGAGTGATAGCTGTGTCACAAATGGCTTTAACATTCTGTGAAGGACCTTGATATTAATTTGGAAGCAGAATCCAATACCTTGAAGATTTCTAACCTAAGGATATTTGTGCCTTCAAAGTTCATGAGCCATGCTGCTGCTTAATGGAATAAACCTATTCTGTGTACTTTTTATGGATTTTATTAAAAAGAGTAAGCTGGGCAATATATACATAGCAAAAATATTGCTGATTGTATCACAATTTTACTAACCTGAGGTCGTAACTGAAAATAAATCTTTGAGCAAACAGGATCTATTGTCACATTAATACAACAGGTAATTAGGTCCAATTAAGAGGTTGTCTCTAGGAGGAATAATTGTGCTTTCACTTTATACAGGATGAACTCTAAGGGGGAGTCTAGTTAACAGAGAAGGAAGACTCTCCAACATTGTGGAGTCATCATTACAGTGGATTGATCTCTCTGATGAAGGGCATTCATATCTATAGGATGGAAATGCTCCTAGGATCTAAATGTCCATTCTCATCCTAGACCTAGTCAGATTAAATCACTCAAGCAAATAATATATGTTTTTCGACTCAGCTGAGAAAAGGTATAGCAATTTAAGGGCTCACAGCACCTTCCATTTTAACCCTTGTATCGTCTGATCTTTTATCGTGTGTTCTTAGTTTAGTCTTATTTTTCTCAGTCATTTCCTGATCATTAAATCAGTCCTCCCTTTTATTTATCAGGGCTTTATCTAAACACTCTTAAACAAAATTAACCCCAATGAAATTAATCCAACGAAAATGAATGATAGCTGTGTTTATTCCCACTAATAAAGGTATCATACCTCTTTCCTATCTTTCCCTATAGATAGACACATTAGTGTAAATTAAAGAAATTAGAAATAAAGGTTTTCACCCTTACAGCATAGGAGAAACGTTACTAAAAGAGTTTGAGCTTCTGCTTCATTTCTTAGCACATGTAAGATAACGTAGTTAATTTTCTCAAACCATATGGTGGAGGCTTAGCTAGAGTTTGCAATCCACATGGTGTCTTGCGCCACGCTGCAGAATGGTCAGGCTGCTTTTGACATTGCTCTTTCCAAAAGAAGCAGCTGCACGTGGTCCTGCGTTGTGCTGATGGCATCAGGAGATGGGGGTTGCTTTCCCTCGGCGTGCTTCTTGCTTTCGCTGGAAGGGCTCCCCGTTTGCACTGCCTTGGGAGCACCTTTTCAGCCTGAGAGCACAGTGGAGATTTCTGCCACTGAACAGCTTTGATTTTGCCAGGTCAGCCAACACTGGCTGCAGATCACAGCTCGTTCAAAAGGGAAAAAGGGGGAGTCCCTCCATGGAAGGCTATGTTGTCCATTCCCTCTGAGAAAATGGACGCAGCACCCACAGATAGCACCCACAAAAAATCATAGAAGAAACTCCTAATCTAGTGAACACATTCACATTAATTTCTGTTATGGCAATTACCGCAGAATCTGTACTTTCTACTGAGAAATGTTAGTGAAAAAATACTCATAAATTCATGGTATGCCCTAGGGGAGTTTGACTGAAAGCATAAGCTGCTCTTACACTTTCTTGGGATTACCCTTCCTCCTAAATTATCCATCTCCAAATCAAGTGTGGGTCCTTATTCCTCAGAGGCTGTAGAAAATTTCAGTCTGAAAACTGTGCTTCTGTTCTTCCAGACTAGACACAAGGTGTGGAGTCAATAAGCCAAAGAGCAATATCCACCCAAGTGCAGATGCTCAAACAGCCAGAGCCATAATTGACTGACATTTGGAATTACACATGAGAAGCCGAGGCAAGGTTTTTACTTTATTAGGTGTTAGAGAGCCAGATACGCAGATGTGAGACAACACAGAAGCGGTGTCAAGAAAACCATTTTACCCCCAGGATCTGGCAGCTGAAAACACCAAAAGCATTTTTTTCTTAAACAACTAAAAGACAGTTTTAAACAAGCCAGTGGATCATGGGTTCAAAACATAGTGCAGGTGTAGACTTAAACATTCTCCAGACAAGCTAATTGATTAAGGAAAGTCATTACTTATATCTCTTGAGTTTACTAATGGGAGACCCAAGGAGTTTAAAAGCATATCAGGTTTCTGAGAGACTGACTCTGGACTGCATTTCAAAGTACATCAAATGCTGCTGTACCTCGCCGGGATATTTGATACGCAGCATGCCGCAGAGAGGCAGGACTGCCTTACAGCAGCCAGGGGAGCTGGGGGAAACGCTCTCTGCCCATCGCTGCCTTGGGGGTCTGGCCGGTCTTTTCCTCCATGCTACTTAATGCTTAGGGTAATGGCGCAAAGCACCCGGACAAGAGCCATCTGTGTTTAGGGTCACACTGTTCCTTTTCCCTTAACCGCAGCCTCTCCAGCCCCAAAGCCCCATCCTGGGTGGGCTGGATCTGTCCCAAAACGGGGAGGTGCAGCCTGCACCTGCCGAACTCAAAGTGCTACCACTGTCCCAGCACAGCTTTGAAATCCTCCAGCAGATTTAGCTTTTTTTTTTTTTTTTTTTTTGGCAGGAGTTTTGCTGGTGGGAGAACCTGTGGGAGAGAAGGCTTTGAATTAAACCTAGATGTGGCAATATTTGAGGTGTAAGTGCATTAGGAAACCACCTAGGCTGGCCTTTTGGGAAATGTAAAAGATGACGTGCTAGGTATTTGCCATCTCTAATCTTTATTATAACCATCAACACTGGATTAAAGGGAAAGTTGGATGCTTCTGTTCAAATTACTTAGCCTGGAACAGTTAATGGTGATATTTAAATTGTCATCATTAGGTGTCAGAGCCAATGCTCTTCTGAGACAAATGAAGTTGTTCACACTTCTCCAGAAAGTACTGCTCCCGACTGCCTGCTGACTCTGTCAAACACCACTGCCTCTCTGCCTTCTCTGAGAGTTGTCTTGGCAATCTTCCGGTTTCAAAACCTTCAAGTTTAGAAAAATGAAAGCATAGATTTTGTAGAAAGTGAAGACAACACAAGAAAAATCTGCAGTGCTGTTTGGATTGACTGTGTCCTAGTTCATCACAAGCCAACCAGGCATGAGTTAGTCACTACTGAAGTGAATTTTAAAGTTCTGAGTGCAACATTATACAGATTTTATAAACACATTCTATTTTCAGGTACTCTGTAGGTAGCTTGTGCATAGCTGTATTCTTACACAATCACTTTGCTGTCCATAAGTTATTTCTTAAAGAAAGAGGCACTGTCCATCTTCGTATAATATGACAAGTTGGAAAAGCTTCCAGGAACGGAGGGCTGTATTTTCACCTCATTATATTGGGAGTTAAATGTATAAAGCTTCACACGTCAAGGTGAGATAATAGCTCTTACTAAGTTTAAGGGTAAACTAAATATCTGTTCTGATGTTATATGCCAAAAAAAAATATTTATGTTCAGCAGCATTTGTGCCCTAGGTATGTTTTCATCTCTTTTGTATAGCTGTTAGTATGAAGGAAAGGGGAATCAAGAAAAATAATGCTCAAATAAAAATAAAATAATTCCATGCTGTCAGCTCCTCAGGTTTTCCTACGTGAAGTGAAAAGCAGGTACTCACTGAGGTGCGATCTTGCCTGAAATTAGAGTGATACCATGTAAGACATCCACAAAGATTGGAAATGCTTTAAGGGATAGAACAAATGACGTGTAGGATCCAAACTGCTGTTTGCTTTGTCTAGTATCCTGTTTGCAAAAATGACGGACTTTAGTCGTGGGGAAGAAGCAAGAAACCCTGGCTCAGCCTTTTCCAGTAGCCACTTGTGGTCTTATAAATGTCCTCTCCAAATAAATGTCTTCCTATAAATATCTTCTCCAGCAGTTAGAGAAGGACACCACACCCTGGCTTTTTATATACCTTCTGATGCACCTTTTAAAGCTTTAACTAATGTGGCTATGTATAGTCTTATTACCTACAGGAGTGCATTACTCCTCGTTAAAAGATGCCACAATGTTGGTCAACCTTGGTTGCGGCGTTGTGCAGAGCACCCTGGTAGCTCCAGACGGGCTGTGCTGAGGGGAGCCAAGGGCTGCGTCTGCCCACTCTGACCTTCCCCGGGTAGAGGCACTCGCACTCCCCTGTGGGTGAGGGTCTGTGGTGGGTCGACCCCAGCTGGACGCCAGGTGCCCACCAAAGCTGCTCTATCACTCCTCCCCGCAGCTGGACAGGGGAGAGGAAATATAAGGAAAAGCTTGTGGGTCAGGATAAGGACAGGGAGAGATCACTCAGCAGTTACTGTCACGGGCAAACCAGACTTGACTTGGGGAAATTAGCTTAATTTATTATCAATCAAATCAGAGTAGGATAAAGAGAAATAAACCCAAATCTTAAACCACCTTCCCCCCACCCCTCCCTCCTTCCCAGCTCAGCTTCACTCCCTACCCTCCCCCAGTGGCACAGGGGGACGAGGAATGGGGGTTGGGGTCAGTTCATTACACCTTGTCTCTGCTGCTCCTTCCTCCTCAGGTGGAGGACTCCTCACTCTTCCCCTGCTCCAGCGTGGGGTCCCTTCCACAGGAGAGAGTCCTTCACGAACTTCCCCAACATAGGTCCTTCCCATGGGCTGCAGTTCTTCAGGAGCTGCTCCAGCGTGGGTCCCTCCCACGGGCTGCAGTCCTTCAGGCACAGACTGCTCCAGCGTGGGTCCTCCATGGGGTCAAAAGTCCTGCCAGAAAACCTGCTCTAGCGTGGGCTCCTCTCTCCACAGGTTGCAGGTGGGTATCTGCTCCACCATGGACCTCCGTGGGCTGCAGGGGGACAGCCTGCCTCACCATGGTATTCTCCACAGGCTGCAGGGGAATCTCTGCTCCAGCGCCTAGAGCATCTCCTCCCCCTCCTTCCTCACTGACCTGGGGGTCTGTGGGGTTGTTTCTTACATGTTCTCACTCCTCTCGTCTGGCTGCTCCACAGCAGTTTTTCCCCCTTCTTAAATACATTATCCCAGAGGCGCTACCACCATCGCTGATGGGCTCAGCTGTGACCAGCGGTGGGTCCTTCTTGGAGCCGGCTGGCATTGGCTCTGTCAGACACAGGGGAAGCTTCCAGCAGCTTCTCACAGAAGCCACCCCTGTAGCCCCCCGCTACTAAAACCTTGCCACACAATGAGTCCTGCAGCACCTTTCTGGGATTTCAGGTTTCCATCCCTAAAGGTCCTCTGGAATTTAGTGTTATGAGAGATGTAACCTATGTCATTCAATTGTGCATTTATTTTTAAACTTGTATATCACAGTGGTCTCTTTCTTATGGTCAACAGAAATTTCTTTGCAATCTTATCCTGTATGCTATCTACCTGCCACCCCTTTATAATTTTCCTTGTGCTTTCCAGAAACCCTTCTAAAGTTTTCGTTTGTGTTGAGGTGACAAGCACTGTACCGATTATTCTGCACGAGGCTGCATCACTGACTTAACTTGTGGCACAACTCCTTTTTCAGAGGGGAATCTTGGAAATCTGCAATAATGCTACCCACTGGTTATAAATAGGACTGATGTATCTCTAAGTGTATGTATAAAATTAATTAACAAGGATACTGTAAAGGGAGTTAAAGAACATGAAGTACCAGCCCTTGATTTTCTATAGGACCAATAAACTTAACATTGTCTTGTGCATAATTCCTTACTCAGGACTTACTTTTAAATGTCACAGAATTACCAAAGCCCTTCCCCACCTTGCAAAATGTGATCCACAAAAGTATATATGATTTTCCTTTGGGCATCCAGCACTGGAAACGAAATAAGACTTGAGATTGCTTTGATAGCACTGCGTATCAGTGGAACAAAGATGGATTCCAAAACACTGTATTAAACCTGTGGCAGAGGGAGTAGTCAATTAGCTAAAGCATTAAAATGAGATTAAAAGAAGTTAAAAAAAAATCCATCTTGTGATTGGAGTAAACATGAAATTATATAGGATGGTTGGGTTTTTCTAAATGTCATTCAGTTGTGTGTGACTGTAGCAAACCAATTAGATAAAATTAAATTTCAAGCCTGATTGACTTTTAAATATTCAATTTGAGCACTGCATTTTGTGTTTATTGCATTGCTCAGGAAACATCTAGAAATGGCTGTTGAATCAAGGAATTAAATGAAACTTACACTGTCAATAGCCTAGCTGGGGTTTCTGCGAGAGCGTGATGGCAGTTCTGTTTTATTCAGCACCATTAAATGCTGAATATCCACAGAACACAGAACTATAAGTCTGAAAAAGGACACATTGGCTGCTGGAGAGCTTTGGCATTTATAGCTGGATAGCACTGGCAGATAACGAGAAGTTTGATACCATGGAAATCATAACTATGAAATATATAACAATACTAACCCATGAAGATGGAATATATATCAGGAAATATTGGAGGATAATTCAAATCTGCACGGCAATCTGCTTTTCATTTCAAGTATCGAGCCTATGTAAGCCATAACTTATCCAGGTATTACTCACGTGGGAAATAACTACAAATTTAGTACAACCCATGGAACAAAAAAAAAAAAATCCACACGGGAAGAACAGGAAGGATGTAATGTCCTCTCTCTCTCCACCCCCTCTGTCTGTGAGAAGAAAAGGACTTCTCTTAGAAAAACACGCTCAGTACTTGTAGAGCGAGTGGAAAGCCTATCACAGGTACAATGGGATGTGCCTGCTGGAGAGATGCACCCCAAGAGCAAGAAGACAGCTACATCTTTCCACCTGCCCAAGTAAGAATGAGCAGCGTGTGGTTACTCCTAGGTGCCCCCTGTCCTTAGCACTCTTTGACCACCCCGAGATGAAGCCAAGAGTGATGTTACACAAAGTGCTTCGTTGTGGTCTGTATCAACTGGGGCTTCTTTCCTCTGGGGCAAAGATGTCATTACTGCCTTTCGTGCTGCATTTGATGCTCTGGGAAATGGGCTTTGGACCAGAGGGAGAAGGGAGGAGAGGAAACCTGTCTCGGGGCTGAAAGGTTGAGACAATATGTCATATGAATATTGCTTTTTCATGCTTTTTATGACAATCCTGCTCTCAGTCAAAGGTCAGAGTTTCCCATTATCCTGTTCCAGCATTATCAAAGTCATGGTAAGAAAATATCTGAATGAAAAGCTACTGATACCTTTTTTTTTCCCCTACTGATAAAATAGAGCAGCTCCAGACAACAAAAAGAGAGAGGAAAAAAAAGTAGATCCCTTTCATTCTTTTATTTTCCTTTATACCAGCATTCTTTCTATTCTCCTGAGGCAATCAATTTTCTTATTGAAAGGAAAAGATACCAATGGCGAATGAAGCCATTGCAATGGAACCTCCCCCAAAACATCTCTTTGTCTCCCTTTAGTCACCAAACCCAGAAATAGTAACAACTGGAGGATGCTATGTGACTGGGATAGAGTTAATTTTCTTCATAGTAGCTGATATGGAGCTGTGTTTTGGATTTGTGCTGCAAACAGGGTTGATAATACAGGGATGTGTTCATTGTTGCTGAGCAGTGCTTACCCAGAGCCAAGGGCTTTTCTGCTTCTCCCCCCACCCCACCAGCGAGGAGGCTGGGGGGGCACAAGGAGTTGGGAGGGGACACAGCTGGGACAGCTGATCCCAACTGACCCAAGGGATATCCCAGACCATAGGATGTCATGCTCAGCAATAAAAAGCTGGGGGAAGAAGAAGGAAGGGGGGACATTCGGAGTGATGGCGTTTGTCTTCCCAAGTCACCGTTACTTGGCGTGATGGAGCCCTGCTGTCCTGGAGATGGCTGAGCGTCTGCCTGGCCATGGGAAATGGGGAATGAATTCCTTGGTTTGCTTTGCTTGCATGCGCAATTTTTTCTTTACCTATTAAACTGCCTTTATCTCAACCCACGAGTTTTCTCACTTTTACTCTTCCGATTCTCTCCCCCATCCCACGGTGAGGGAGGTGGGTGAGCAGCTGCGTGGTGCTTGGTTGCCGGCTGGGGTTGAACCACGACACTGTGGAAAGGGATCTTGTGCATGTTCCTGTGCCTACTCAGAGGAGCACGAATCTGATATTCAGCGTATCCACAGCAGGGTTTTTTTTAAGTAAAGAAAAGTTACTGCCAGAGGTTTCAGGAAACTGATATTTTATTCCTTTCTTTTACTGCAAGAAAATGCTGACTTTCTAGCTGACTATTTCTTCTTGACAGAATCTACAGAGTATTTTATTTTCTTTGATCCCACTGGTAAAATCTATGCAGTCTCATTAACAGATCCAAGTACAAAAGAAGTGCATAATTTTCAATATATCTTTACAGAGAACCAGCCCTCTCAAAAGCACCATTCAAGGTAGTTCCTGTTAGAACACAGATGAAAAAGATCACTTTGACAAACAAGCCAAAGCCAGACAAGCCTTTGGATTGTTCCCAGAGCTCAGAATTAAATGTGTCTGTGAAACAACCCATTCTAGATAATGATATACAAATGAGTATAGCGTGCATCCAGCTTTGCTTTGGCAAGTGTCCTGGGCCATGATTTCCTGCGTCGAGGATCCCAGCCTCAGACAGGAATAGCCAGCTACACAAGTACAGGGTGAGGAGCAGCTGGCTGTGTAGCTGTTGTGCAGAAGGCATCTGGAGTTGTCATGTCTTGAACCAGATTATGCTGAGATGTTGTGAAAAAAGGAAAAAGTCATGATAAGGCAAGTAGTGAAGCCTTGCCTACGGAACACATGAAGCAATCCTTTTTACTCTGCTTAGCCCTCCTACAGCCTCAGCTGAGATCTCTGCTCCGTCAAGAAAGATGTGGGTCAACTCAGCAGAGCCCAAATTATTCAGTACTCTAGAACACATGACTTTTGAATAAAAATGGAGCAAGGTGGAGTTATTCAGCCTAAAGAGAAAATGGGAAGAATAGCATGAAAAAAGCCTCCAGACAGGTGAAAGGCTGCAGCAAAGAGGGATAGGATAGGAGAGGGAGGAGGACAGTAATTCAGAGTCTTAAATGACAGCAGTAAAAAATCAGCAAAGTAGTTAAAAATGTCTTCTAGCAGCAGGGACAGGTTGCCACTGGGCTAGATCGCCCTCAGAGGGTTCCCAGCATTGAAAAATTTTGAGGACACATTAGACAAACATTGATCAAGAATAAAAACAGATACAATCAATCCTTCTGTAGGGCAGGGATGTACTAGATGGCCTAGGAATGCCACAAAATTCTCCGGCAAGTGATACTAATGCAGTCTCTGCTCAGCTGCAATCCCTACTCATCACATACCATCCAAATTACTTCCATTAAGAACTTCTTCTGCATGGCCTGCATGGAGGAGTTATGGGCCAGGTGACTGTCCTAGGGGCCAGGCAGTGCTGCCTCCACCTCTGGTACCTGCTACTGGTACATGAAAGCTGTTTCTGGGACTACTTTCACAGAAGTCCCCGTGAGTGGCTTCTCTGCTGTTTCAGTGAGAGCCAGTGATGGAGCAGATGATGACATCCCCCTGGAGCTGCCTCCATAGCACAACAAGGATGTGAAGCTCTGCTCCACCTCCCAGCTGGATGGCAAGAGAGTTGTGTTGGTGATTAGCAACCTCTCAGTTAACCTGGGTGTTTCAGGGGATGTAATGGGGAAGTCTAGCGCTCTGCATGGGAAATGGCTGATTTATTTTGGGGGGAAACACAGGGCATTTCACAAAGGATGCGTCCTGAGGTGATCCAGGTTATGTATGCCTTATGCCATCCAGCATCAGGGCTGCTTCTTCCCCCACTGCCTGTATACCAGGCTGTACCTGAAGTCAGAGAAATGTCATGTCGCTGTCAGCTAATGCACAGGAGGCTGTAATGCGGCTGAGTAGCAGAAGAAAGGTGGCACACGCTTGACTGACACTGACAGCCTGACGTTTGACAAGTGAGTTTTAGATAGGAGGATTTTTCTCTATGCTATGAAGCGCTTTACAAACATTCACTGAGCTTCATGGTACTTCTCATACCACCACCTCCTTCTTCCAAACGCAGAAGCTAAAGCTCACCAATTTACCGTCACCCCTGGCAGAAAAAAGAGGTGACTTGGTGTTGGCTGGACGCTGGCAGGACACTGGCTGGCATTTTTACCACCCTGCCTTCAGCACAGTGCCCTGAGCAGGTTTAGATGACTTGCTGGGATGCTCAGGCACCGTCAGCACTCCCTCCCGGCTGGCTGGCGTGCAGATGCTCTGAGGCATGGCAAGCAGGGCTGCTGCTACCTTACCAGCTGCAGAGCTTGCACGCGGTTATCACAGAAATGGGCAGGACAGAAACCCTGGCAGAAAGGACCGACTTCCAGAGCCCCATCGTCAGAGAGCCGGGATGTGCACGCGCGCACTCCCACTGCCACCCATCACACTTGCACATGTTCTCACAGGCCTGCAGAGCTGAAACAAAAATTACTTTGTTTCTGTCTACCAAATTAACCCACAACTCCACCTTTAGGTATAATTAAAAACAGATGTATCATAAGCTAGGGCAAGCCCCAGACCTGCTTGAGTAATTGTTGTACAACAGCAGCAAAGGGCAGTGCGTCCAAAATTAGCAACTTTGCTGTAGTCCCAAAGTGGCTCTTTGCCACTAAGGCATTCTTTTTGCCTTTTCTCCTTGTTGTTGGGATGTTTGTTTGTTTGTTTTTCCCTGAGGCCCAGATGAAATTATGACAGGTTGGGTTTTTTTTTGTGTGAAAGCCACTGAATTCCCAGGCACCTAGGGACTTTGTTTTATTTTTACGTCTTTGGAGGCTCGTGTCTCCTCTCAGTGAACGCCGTGCCTCAGAAAACATTGCCCTTGAGCTCTAAGCTGTGCAGGCTGGAGCAGCTGAGATCAAGGGGTGGCTGCTGTTGTCTCTGCCCATGACCGAGATGACCATCAGCAAACTTCTGCACGCTGGCTGAAGAGAGCAAACCTCTGTGCTCCCTCCCCAGCAGAAAGCCTCCAGTAGCGACGCATTAATAACGCAATATTCTTGATTCTGCTCTTCTGGAGTTGCCGGCAGCTGGAAGAGCAGTGCCGCAGGGGCTCTGCCAAGCATGCCCCCCCCAACCACACAACCCCAAATCTCTGACTGGCTTCTCCCAGTAGGCAGTAACGGAGCAGCCCACAGGAGTCGGCAGATCACAAGAAGTTTTAATTTCCCTTTCCTCCTTCTGCTTGAGTGGCGGACACCCCTCCCATTTTTAAGCGGGACGTATGACGTGTGCTGCACCCAGGGTGAAATCCAGCGTGAGGAGAAACTCGGCTGGGGGAAGCCGACGAGCCACACATCCGCGGCAGAAGTCTGGTCTCCCCGCGTGGCAGCAGGATGGTGCAAAGCCGATAAAAAGCTTCAACGCTTCACCCGAGCGATGCTGTGGGATCAGGAAAAAAGTCAGTAGTGGCCATTCGTGCTTTATACCAGGCTGTTAGGATGACTTCAACAGCAAACATTACTCCCGCACCACCTTTACATTCCTGGCCATAAAAACATTCACCAATCAAAAATTCTGCATTCTCAGGGGAAGCATCACCCCTGTAGAAGAAGAGCCTAGGTTTTACATGGTACCTAAATGTTGTCAGCTCTGTCACTAGTCTGTAATTGGCTTCAGCAGGCCCTTCCTAAAACTATAACATTACTTGATTGTTTATTAGTAGCAGTGAGAGTACCGAGAAATGACCACTGGCTCGGGAAGGAGTTTGAGTTCCTCGGTGACTTCCATAAAAATTGGGAAACTCGTGACAGAGGAGAGAAAACCTAAGTCTTGATTGTTACCCGTGGGCAAGTAAAAAGGAACAAGATGAAGTCACAGAGTGCTTGTGGCAGAATAACTAGAGAACGGACTATAGCTGGTTATACATTGGTTGCTACTGAGGCAAAATTTGGAAGTATTTCACAAGGGTTGTGCTGATGTCATTGTGTTAGGAGCAGACATGGTGATTTATCAGTAGCTAGATATCTCACCCTGCTGGGTCCCTCTGGTGATGCTTTAGTTATGTACTTTTCTGACATCACTTTTTAGGGCTATACATTTTCCTGTATCAGTGGATACCAATCCCATGGCCCCAAAACTCTCTAATCTTCTACCGGAAAGCAAAATGTGTCTGTGGCTCGTTGGGAGAATGCAAAATCAGTGTGGTTTTGGTTTTTTTTAAAGGCGACTGTTCTCATTTTTCTTAAATCCAGTTCTCATTGTACATTGTAACATATGGTCCTCATTTTGCAGGTGCTGAGCTTTTTTTCCTGTGCTGGGTGTTTTTTTGCTCTGCCCACATTGCTTCTGGGCAGAATGAGAGGATTGGCCTTGTTTGTATATATGTTACCAACTTTGAAAATATAAGTTACATGACGGTTCCATAGTGCCACCAGTTATGGTTACTTACATGAAACTACAGTGCGAGCAAGTACTGAGAGGTAAAAAGCACTGAGCTTGTAGGAAAATACAACTTAACATTATCACAAGTGCTTCTTCCTTTCCTTACTGGAAATTGCTGAGGTGATCGCCAGACCTATTGCTGCCATGCATAAATTTAGTAATGAATTTGATCTGTTGGCCAACATTTATTTTTAGAACTGATTGTTTAAATTTAATTCTGGCACTATTGAATTCTGTGACTTGAATTGTACACTACTGTAAATGGCTTCTGTTGAGTCAGACTTAGTCTGCAAATTGACTTTTTAGAAGACAAGTTTCTGCAGAATCCAAGAACAATCAAAGTATTTCTTTGGAGTTTATTATTCCAAGAGAATTGTGCATTTGTTTTTAAATACAGGTAATAAGCAAGCAGTGTAAATGCTTGAAAATAATTTAATGTTTTTTAATGTTCAAAATAAATGGCAGCTTCTTTCCCATTGTAGAAAGATGACTCTCCTGAGAAACGCCCTGGTCTGAGGAGGAGTGCACTTGCACGGATCAGATATTAGCTGACTTGGGTGTGGGAGGCAGTGATCCCAAATAAGCTTTATTGATGCCATCGGCAAAACTTCCTCTATTTCAGGAATCCAAGATCTCACCTCCAGGTTCTCACCTCAGCATGGCTGGTCACCTCTAAGCCATCCTGTGCACACTTCTCTACCTCTCTTGGCCTCCAGCTCCTTTTTTCCATCCTTCCACTCATGATGAAGATTGCAAAGTACTGTGGGTTTGCTCAGAGCCTGCTACTGTGCAAGAAACTCAGGGTGACACTGAGAACAGCGATCAAGTTCCTGCCATTATAAAATGCTAAATAAATAATGAAATATTTCATTTTAATCACAGTTCATCTCTCTTAGATCAAAAGAAATATTCTAAATGGGAAGGAACTTTTAAAATGAAGAATGTGCTGTGAGGAAGTCTGATTTAATTTCATAGTATGAATATTAACCAGAACAACTCTAAATCACCAACCTCCTTACAATTATTAAGGAAGAAGAAGAAAAAAAGAGGAACCATTTAAGAGAGGTTGTAATTTTATAAGGCACGAAAGCAGCGTGAGAACAGAATTTTCAGAGCAGCTTGTGCCCAGCACCCGGCCTTGGTTTTCCTCTTTTCAAACTTGCAATAATCCACAGTCTTTTAATGGGAGGTAGGGGCTGTTGTAACCTTGCAGTGTAAACCTGCCTCTCTGTTTCTGTTCTGCATGCTGTGTCACATTAGTGTCACTGACATGTCATCTCGACAGTCGTTTCACAGTAGCAGTAAGCCCACTGGATAGTGACTATTGCCACATAGAAATTTCCAGAAAAATCTATTTTACACCCTGGGAAGTATGCATTTACTCCTGAATGATTGCAAACACTTATTTGGAAAAACAATTTAAAGGGAAATCAAAGTCTTTGACTTTTTTTTTTTTAAAGGGTGCAAAAGCTCAGCAATTACAACTCCTGTCTTTAGCTGTTTCCATAAAGCATTAAGTGCTCAGTAACTCAGACCCAGTGTTCCTAAAACATTAAATACATGTAAGACATCCTCTTTTTTCCAAACTGCACAAAGCCTGGCTCTCTCCTTAGACATCTCAAAGCAGATGTTTGTTTATGGGCTCCATTCGGTGTTGCCTGTAGGACTGGCTTCCTCCCCCTCCTCATTTTCCGTGTTTCCCCCCATCTCTCCCTCCCCTTCCTGACTTCCAGCCTCTCCGCTTACTAGCAAGCAACATGCAAAGAAAACCAGTCCAATGCTGATAATCCATTCCGGTTTCACTCCCTCTCCTCTTTCTCCTTCCCTTCCCCTTTTTCCCTGCGAAGCGTTTGCAACATTTACTTTGTCGGCAATTTAAGCGCCTGCAGACGCCTTGGAATAAGTGTGACACATAAGTCTGGCTCCGCACGGAACAGATAGGGTTACACAGCTGATGGGAGAGTTAAAATCGCTTTGGAGACAAGCCAGCGACACACAGAAAAGAAACGTAGGTGCCCCTGCCTTTAAACCCACCCCAGAAACAGGTGGGTTACAGGAGACGGGCCTCCATTCTGGTTTTAAGAGCCTGTTAAGCATTGGGGTGTTGCTTTTCCCCGTGCGGCTGGGAAGCCGCCCTTTATTTTGTGCCATGCTGAATAAATCTCAGCATCTCCCCTCGGTCTCCATGGGACAAGACTGCTGCTGGGGGACGGCGGGCTCAGCCAGGCGTGATGGCAGGACAAGGGGACCGACTGCGGCAAAAGACTTTCGGATTGGGAAATACTCCGTCAGAGAAAAGGGAGAGGTTGGGAGAGGGCAGAGAGGGGAGAAGGAGGCGGAGAAGGGGAGCGGGACAAAGCCGGCCGGTGGGTATTCATGGCATCCTAAACCCCTCAATAGGGCATTGTCCCCAGGCTGGGCTGCTTTCCCTGGAGGTGGCCAGCTGGAAGGTAGCCTGGGGGGCCCAAGGTGGCCCCGGAGGCACAGCCCCCCCCCGCAGTTAGGGAAACATGGAGCGTCTTCCCCAAAATCCACGCGACGCTGGCTGTGTTTATTCAGGCCCCAGCAACCAGCTGTCAGGAGCCTGTGAATGACGAGAGATTTTTTAATGATGGCGCTTTCAACCATAATGATCAGTTTGTGGCGCTTTTCCATTTTCAAAGCTGTTTTATTTTCCAAGGAAAAAGGCTGAAACCTTTCTTTAATGAAACGGGAAGACCAAGACCCTCCTTTACATCTGTGTCTTTCTCCACCCCGATGGAGGAGCTCATTATCATGGGCTTTTCAGGCCCACAAAGACGGGCTCAGCTAATACTCCACAGCACATTTCTCATGCTTATTCCTGCCTTTTTTTTTTTTTTTTTTTTTTTCAGCCCCGTTTTAGCAAAAGATTTGGGGGGAACATTTCTGATTTGAGCTTTAGGAGGGAGGGAAGGAGGGAGGGAGATTACTTCAGATCGGGGGAAGTGGCAAAGCTTTTACTTAACTATAAGCACATGAACATGCTCACTGAAATCACTGGAAATGCAATATACCTGCCAGGGGCCTTGGTTCTCTTCCCAGCTCAGTCATTGCACAGTGCAAGTACCAGGATTCCCCACCTGTGAAATAGGGCAAGCAGACTTGCCTCCTTTGGACACTGTTACACACCTTCAAAAAAGCCCATAAAAGCCAGGTAACATTATTATCTATGTCCATAAACCCAGCAGTAAGTTCAAGCGCTTTACTGCATCAATGTCCTTCAGCATGAGAGAAGGGTAGGAAAGGGAAAAAAGTAAACAGTATAAATGAACCATTTAAAACATATCTGAAGTTAAAAAAAAAAAAATTGAACCAGGTGTTTTGACTGCAAGCAACACTTTGATCCCATAGTTTTTAGCATGTTTGTTAAATAGGACTTTATCAGGAGACCAATGAAACTGAGGAAAGGACTCCCATTGGTTTCAAACACCATTAGACAACACCAGCAGAGCCTGTTCCACCGAGATAACCAAAGGTTGGTATGTAGTAGATAAATGCCTGCTACGAGATGCACAGAGTCAGAGGCCATTTCTGACCCAGGGGAAATCTGGGCCAAACAGGTCCATGTCCTTACTGTTATTTGAAGAAGATCCCCAAAGTTCAGACTTGAGAGCTTAACAGTTAGTCCTGCAGCACCTCAACACTGTGTTCCTCCTGTGAGATCCAGACCTAGGTGCTAGCACATCAGTGTTACATCAGTAAAAGGAAAAAGTGGGGTGACTATGAATAAGACCTGTAACAGCTGAGCAGGAAGAAACCTAAAAGAGACAGCAAAAAGGCCATGAAACACCGAGCAGGACAAGAGCCTGGCTTCCAGTTGGGGGGGGTCTCGTCAGAAAAGTCAGCTCCCGTTGTATAAAATGGGGAGCTCAGGTGGACAGCATGGTTGCTGTGTGTCTGCTAGCTGGTTTCATCTGATGGCCTCGGTCAAAAAAAATCCAAACTCCTCTGAGTAGCAGACAGCCCTTCTCGTTTACAAGAACCGCTAGTACTTTTCATAATGGCCAGATTATGTTGATCTGCTGGTCTCCATTCTGTGAACAAAGACTAATTAAGCACTTGCTGAGGCAGAATGGTTTTGATAGGGATGCTCGCATGCTTAAAATTTGCTATCTGTTACTCGTTTGCTGAATTGCCTTTGCATACAAAATGAACTGAGACAAAAGTTGCTTCTGGCTATCATCCCACTTCCCTGTCTGTGGCCTTAGCACAAATCCAGTGCAACTTAAGACTGCTTGAATTTATGCCTATGAACTTAAGATTGATTGAATTTAACAAAGCTTTATATACACATATAGTATCAAGAGTATCTTGTGCTCTGGTCACACTTCCTCTTCTGCATGAAATCCCAAATCACAAGCAGAACCTCCCATATCATGCTGGTACATCATAGAAAACAGTCATGTTATACCAGATAATTGAGGTTACTGGTTTTACACTACAAAAACTTTTCCACGGTTATAGCTTTATTGGTCTAAGTAACAGTGTTTTTCTTATTTGCTTTTTTCCTTTTGCTGTTTCTGTGGAGAAAAAAATGGAATGCAGAAACTTGAAAAATGAGCTGAGCCTTTCGCTAGATGATCAAACGATGAGAAGAGTCATGCCAAGAGACAGTGTGAAGAAAATCAGCCGCTCGGCTTAGACAAAGAGAAGGATCTTCTGATCAATTAGACAGAAAGGTAGGACCCAAGAGTCACGGATGCTTTTTTTTTATTACTTGTCCATAGCAAATGTCTGGATCCAGAAAACTCCTCTAAATGTAAGAGCGTGGGGCAGAAGTGTCTCTTGGAAAAAAGATTTTTCCTGCCACCAGTCCCCCCCAGATGAGAGGCTACAACACGCTGAAATAAATTAATCTGGGCCCCACTGCTGCTCCTCACCGAGCTATGGGGATGTGAGAGGGAAGAATGGGGGGGCTCAGTGGGAGGACGGAGCAGCCAGGGCCAGGCTGGGAGCTCAGCCCCTTCCCACCTCAGCACAGGAGAAAGGAAACTCAAAACCCCGACTGGGGACTGCCTGAGCTTGTTTTTCCCTTGTGTGGAAAGCACATAGGGCATGGTCTGTCCTGCAGAAATTAGACACTGAGAAGACCAATTAAGTCATTCAGTTCGACTCCCTGAGGCCAATTCAAAGACTGTTCTCTCTGCTGGATGCTCTATTGTGGGGGGTTTGCGGTGTAATTTTAAAAGTCCCAAGTGACAGTGCTTTCATTATTTCCCTGGGGAAACTACTCCACAATCTAATATATTTCACTGTCAAGAAGTTTTTCTTGAAATTCCTCTTAAAATTTCACTCCTGATTTCCTACCATTTACTCCATTATATGTATTATGCTATGCTAAATGTAGATTATTAGTTATACTAAAAATTTCATCTCTGTTTCCCAAATGTTGGTAGAATGTCACAATATCCTGTCTTTGTCATTGTTTAGCCAGAATGAGTTTTACTGTGATTTTTTTTTTTTTTTTAGTTCAGGCCTTTCCTGAATTATGTTGATCCCCTCTAGGCACCTTTCCCATACACAGTGTATCTGCTGTAGTGATGCAATATTCCAGATGCTGGTTCTTATACAACCTTGATGCATAAAATACTTCCCCTGCCTTTGCAACACATTGACTGTTGAGGGTGATTTTATTTCTCTCATGTCAGCTCGTACTTGAAGTGCATGCCTAATTTCACTGTCCATGCTCACCAGTGAATCTCTGTCATTAGTACCAGTCCCCAGTCCTTTTACTTCTGTGTTTGGAATTATATTTTCTAGTGTGCATCAGATCATATATTTCATAATTCAGTCTCATTTTAGTATGTTTGTTCATGTTTCTAGAAGATCACAATTTATGCTGTTTTTCTGTACTTAATTCTCCACTATGAAATCTTTCGTATTAGTTAATCGCAATAGCACCACATAGTTCTCATGGATTAGGGTCTTTCTCTATGTCCAGTGGTGTAATGCAGTATGTTAACAATTCATACTGTGTTATTCATTGTTATTCTTTACCTATTGTCTTTTGTAACTTTTGATATACATTACGCTTTTTTGTGTAAGAACATCTCAAGTTTTAGAAAAAGATTTCAGGAAATGCATTATGCATGTCTATCCAAATAAAGCAACGAAACATCTATAGTTAAACTGATTTTTCTTTTTTTTTTTTGTAAATGTGAAGCATTTACAAGGATCCCTCTTGATTTTTTTTTTTAAATAAGTGTTATATGTACCTTTCTGCTCAAGATTTTTTGTACCTTCTCCCATCCCATGTTTCTTCCAAAAGTAGGTTGACCTTCATGCAGTAGCATTATTAGGAGATTTTATTATTACGTTAAGCCATACTGTCACCTGAAATTGCAGACTTGTTGAGAGTGATGTTTTCCTAGACTTTTTCTTTCGTCCTTCATAACAAATGCTGTGTTGAAAACCTATTTTTTCCCTGCAAGTTTTACAAAGTCCATTCCTGCATTCATGCACGGAGTCAATGCTAATCCTGTGGGCATCACAAGAAAAGCATGTGAATAACACCAGTAGATGCCTGAATGATCCTGATTATTTGCACAAAACAAGGCGGCCATATGTCACTGTTTAAGTCCAAATGAAGAAATTGTCAGGAAAAAGATAAAATTACTCTGATTTGTCAGCCTGTCTTATTCTAACAAAACCCTGCGTTGGCAAAATGTCTTTCTGGACAGAAAGTTCATAGTCTCTTTTGACAGTCACTGGAGATAGACTGTGTTAATATGAATGACTTTACCTTTTATAAATGCCACCTGTATTACCAACATTGATTTGAAGGTGACATAATTTTCTTGCAAAACCCATTAGGTTTTTATGCTCTTGGCAAGCAGCTCTGCTTTGATGATTAGACATAGTAACTCTTCTTTTAAGCAAGGAACCTCAAATATTTGCCTCGGCTCTTATGTGCGGGCTGCGTAACCAGACATAAAGTAGATGATTTAGCTTAAAGTTATGTTAATGATCTGACACTTCTTTCTGCATTTAGCTATTTAAGCACAACACTTTAATTATGGCTATATAATCATCAATATCTGTAATGACACATTGTGGGTGATGCTGTCAAACAGGATAAGCACGCTCCTACTCCTTCAAAGCCTTTGTGATCACACAGTCCTTGTTATACAGCATCTTTCATTCAGAACTAAATTACACTAAACCCTCTCACTTTGACATCTCTTCTTATCAGACGAACTGCTTGCTCCTCAAAAAAAAGTTTGCAACTCAACTGTATGTTTCCTGGAAGTCGGATATTTCTGTCTCCTAAATGATAACTGTTATGATGGTCACTACAATAAATCCCCAAATGATAACCTCAGAGAGATGAAGGCTAAATCTGCAAGGGAATTCAGGTGCCCCAAAGGTTCAATATTCTAGTACCTAGGTGAGAACATGGAGGTACATGACATTTCTTAATGTATACGTATACAGATTTCAGATGTCTCCAGCTCCTAGGCAGCAGCTGTGAGAACATACTGAGGACCCATATTTTAATTCAGTCACTTAAATTTCACTTTAGGTAGCTAAGTTCTTTTATGGCTTTGGCCCTGATTGACTAATTAGACGAGAGGGAGGAAGGAAGTATTACCCTTATTTTACAAATGAGGAAGCCAGTACAGAGAGATTAAATGCTTTGCCTAAGGAAATGTAAGAAACTTGAGGCAGAGTCAGGAAGGTCCATTTAAGCTGTGCTTCAGATCTAGATCTCCTTAGTCTCTGATTCCAGTGTCTTAACAAAAAGGCCTTTCTTCCTCACTTCTCTCAGCCACGTCAGCTCACAAATGCTGCTGAACTGGACATGTTGAGACTATAGCTCTATTTACTTTCCTTTTTTTGTGTGCGTTTTCTGGTGAAACGATTAATTCTTCTCTTTTAGGTAGGTTTTTGTGCCATGACAATCCCCCCTGGTTTGCAAGTGCCACTAAGTAAAACCTTCAGCAACATAGCTAGCATCTGTCACAGGCTGTTGGCATCTTCGTCGTCTCCCCAGGGAAGGAGTGTTGTTTTGGTATGATTTCTGCAAACACATGTGCTGCCAGGTATCTGTGTTCGAGGAGGCAGGCGAAGGTGAAAGTGCACCTTGCCCTGCCAGCCGTCGCGGTGAGGTTACGGCGGTCTCTGCTCTCCCAGGCACTGCACGCAAAATCGCGCGTTGCTCTCCCAGGGGCGGCATTGCCGGAGCTGGGATGCTCCGGTTATAGGAAGGGAAGGCGAGGAGAGCAGAGCTGGGAAGCGGAGCCAAGGGAGGCCACAGAGGGCTGGCACATCTCCTCCCGCTGCCGCCGGGCGGGCAGGGAGCAACTGCTGCCGGTTTTGACCTTGCCCTCCAGCAGCAACTTTGGCTTCCCGCAGGTCTGGCACGGGCAGAGCAAGGCAGCGTGGCCACGGTCACTTTTCTGCCAGTAGAAACCTGCCATTCCTGGGAAATGGCCGGCTTGGCCTTTCTCCCAACCACCCTGGCTCCAGCCTTTGCCTGGCTTCTAAGTAAACTGAGGCCAACCACTTCCAGCACGTCAAGAGCGGTGGCACTGGCATCTCTCAGGTGGGATGCAGGGCTGCAGGGCCATGAACCTCAGCAGCAGCCACAGCATTTTAGGTCTTTACAGGTTCACTCATGGAAACTGGGGGATCCAGGCCCTGGAGCCGTTGGGCTCCAGGTAACCTCTCTGGCTTCTGGGTGGCAGAGTTTAGGAAACATATTTAGGTAGGGATGGAAATGCGAACTCTGGCATCCAATGCAGCCCACCAAGAGCAGTTCTTTGCAAGCCCACTGACCTTTCACACAAAGTTTGGCCACACTTGGTCTCTTTTCATAGAACATCTCGGGTTTAGTTATAAGGTGCTTTCTAATGAAATATACCTTGTTTTAAAAATGTCCATCCATCTCTGCTTTGGCTTGACCGCTTCTGTGACGCTACCTCCGGCAGCCCTGAAGTTGGCTTTTGCTAGCTTCTGGGTAAACTCAGAGCTATGAAACTGGGTGCCAGCTGGCCAGAAATGAGGTCTACGATGTGGATTTCCTCAGCACTGGACTAACAGATGGTCAAAGAGAGGAGAGCCCTCTGTTCGAGTGTTGCGCTGGCAGCTGCCCTCAGAAATGGCACCAGCTGTTGAACATTTTGTTTCCCAGGCTGAGGAGGGGCATAGGGCACTTCTCGGGGCTCCTTGAGGGTGTCTGTTACTTCCTGATGGGATGCAAGAAAGTACTGAATTCAGGGAATATAGGTGGGCTGTTTGCTGGTGGGAGGGAAGGAGCAGGTCTATGCCACTTGGAAAGCTCCCTGAATATGTGTGATTTTGTTGGCAACATAGAAGTGGTCCCTTGGTGGTTTATCTAGCGTTCAGCTTTGTTACATGCCACAGCCATCCAAGTCTGATGAAGTATTTTGTCAGGGTGTACAGCGATCTGGGGCAGGATTTGATACTTTCTTTAGGGGTTAACAAGAAGCCTCTCTCGGTTTACTCTTTCACCTTCACGTTAATACTTTCCTTCCTGCCCTCCTGGTTCTCTTCTCCAAATGTGACTTCTGTCAGACATTCAAGGTGAGCGTGTTGGATGCCTGCAATAATGAGATACAAGGGAGGCAAAGCTGATCCCAAATTTTCCTTATCGTTTTACTCCTATATAGGAACTGACATCTTCCAAATGCCTGTAAGCAAGTTGAAAATGGTAATCCACACAGGTCTGGTTTCTCCATAATTCAAACAGATTGAATAAATCTGGGCAGCCTGTGTTTGAACTGCAGCAGAGGCCCTACAGTATTAATGCTGTGATACCACACAGTTTTTCTTTCTGCTTGTTAGGAAAACGGTACACCGATGGTTCTGCCACAGATAAAGCTGCGCAGGTGTTCTCCCTAATAGGAATTACATCAAAGCTTGGTACAGAAAATATGCTGTCGCCATAATGTGATTTTGAAAAAAAAAAAAAAAAAGAAAATGTTTTTGGAGGCAGAGCTTTTTAATTAAAAAAAAGTCCACACAGCAATATCGTCCATCATTCCTCCTGCCGTCAAACCCTCAAGCTGACACTTGAAAGATACAGCAAGCGATAACGAGCCTGAACTTCATCCCACTCTAACCAGTAGTGACCCTGGTGCTGACTTAGGCTGTATGTCAGGAAAACTTCTGCAGACCATGATTGCAGAGTAGTGGGCTCCTTAGAAGGCTGTGACTCTGGGGAGACACTGTGATAGGGGCCCTTTTATGTCAAAAACCAGTCATTATTCTCAAAGACAACAGTTAATTTTCAAATAAGCTCAAATAAAGACACAGTTAATTTTTCACGTCTTCTTTCGCCATCATAATTTGGAAAATATAAGTAAATTCTAAGGTCCCAGTGATTCAGAAACTGGCAGCTCTGTTAGTGTGGCAGAAATCTATACTATAAGCACTTGCTTCTCCTTTCCTCTTTATTCCTGTCACCTCTGCCATTGGAATCAGATACTCTCCAAATTGAAAACAGGTATCTGATCCAGAAGAGTGCATTTCCCATTAAATGCAATGAATCCTGATGCAACCTGATTGGATACAAATGAACTGCAGAAAATGAAAGAAAAAGGCCAGTTTGCAGTGTAGGTGCAGTCTCTTAATATGGCTAACTGAAGATCCAGGTGGCTGGGGAAAAAAGGCCAATCAACTGCTATTACTGCAAGCACTCAGCAAACCTAAATACCTTCCAGTCTCTCCATCATTAAGTGTTAGGAATCTGGAACAGAATTGGTTCTTTACTGGAACTGCTGTTTTAATAAGGATTGATATCTGTTTAGAAGAGAATTTTTTTTTTTTCCTTTTGACGAACATTTCTGCCCTGTATTATGGGCTTGACCCAGTTACCACTGATAGTGGTAAAAGTCAACCGTAGCTGCGCTGAAGACAAGAGGTATGTGTGTGCCCAAGAGAGGTGGACGGGAGTTCAATCAGGCCCCATGCGTGTAAAAACAGGCCACAGAAAATCTATTGCTTTAATTGCCTCTTAAAAGATTGACATGGTCTAATTTCTTATGGTTAAACACCATCATTTATGATGAACAGGATGATTACCTTGAGCATTCAGCACCAATTACTAAGCCCTCCGTCCCTCCCCGCCAATATTATTTTACTCAATTCTTTTCACAGCAACAATCTCCATCCCTCAGACCATCCCTTTGCTTGAAAAAAATAATTACTAGCTAAACTAATTCCTGGGCAAGCCTCTATATTTCTTCCCACATATACATCCTATATTGAGGCGCAGCGCTAAACCTCTGGCCATCACAGCAATTTACTGTTTTTAATGGCTGGAATATTTCACCTCCCTGTTAAATATCCCTTTGCCCTTTGTTAAGTTTGTTGCCTATTAAATTGCATGTCTAGCTTTGGAGCTTATGTTGCTGCACCCCTGCTGCTTTAGCTCCTTATCTCCATAGGATTTTCTGTAGCACACACAGCCAGTGGATGAATTTGCACATATTTGCAGTGTGGAGCCTTGACTTTTACTGCTTGCATGTAAATGAAAAAGAAAAAAAAAAAAAGAAGAAAAAAAAAAGAAGAAGAAGTCATTTCCTTTTCGTGATCAGCAATTCATCATCACTAAAGCACTGGGAGGAAAACAGTTATCAACTTCCCATTTTAGGTTGTAACTTCAAAGCAAACCTTTGATTTGAATGCCAGACTCTGAATGCTGGGGAAAAAGGGGGGAGGAATAGGAGGGGGGAGAGGAGGGAAGGAAGTAGGAGGGACTGGACCGTCACCTTGTGGTGGTGACAGCACCCACCATCACAGAGAGAAAAACAGCTTGTTAAGGTACCAGAACAGCCACTGGTTTCTTACTCGCCTTGTTTACGCTCATTCAGGGATTAAGGGAGCCACGGCAGGAGCCCACATTCAAATCCATCCTCACAGTCAAAACTTACTCTGATTCTTTTGGAAATCATCTGCCTTTAGGGTATGAAATATCTAATAAGTAAATGAAAAAGCCTGTATTTTCATAGGCTTCTGGGAGACTGACTGCGCTGTACCCTCTTGCTTGCTTTTTTTTCACTTGGAGCACTTAAATTCAGCATCCGTTCATGGAGGTACATGTTTCTGACAAATTTCAATTAAAATTGTAGATAGTCTGTGTCATAAACAGCCCTTTTTATTGCTACATGTTTTTACAGTAAGATAGAGAATTTAATTCCCTGCAGAGCTTGTTTAAAGGCTTTAAGTGCCTGCCTGAGCCCAGATCCATCTTTCAGGAACATGTTTTTCTGCTTGTAATAGAGCAGCCCCTCTTGAGCTCCTTCTCTTCCTCCTTCTCTGCCTCTCTCATTCTCTCTCCCTCTTTTTAAAATTTCATTATTCTATAGCCAGCATACTCAAGGCTGTTTACAGAACTGATACCTCGGGTACATTAGTACCACATTGATTACGGTTGGAAATAATCACAGGAAGCCACGTGTAACTCCCACCCCTTGTCCTTTGTGCCGTGTAAGCACATTCTTTTTGGCCAAATGAAAGGAGGATATTCTGTACACAAGCTATTTCCAAGTCTTGAAAATGTTCCATATAGGTACCTTTGAGGATTTTCTTCGGCCTATTTTTGTGTCAGTCTCCTGAAACTATCATATATCAAAAGCCATGTTATTCCTTCATTCAGGTCCATTGTACTACTGAAAATACTGCTTAATCCATTTCCTCTGAGGGAGGGAAGTGGGCTGTTGATTTTTGAAATGGGCACGCTATTCTTACGCATTAAGTTATTCAGTAAAAATTCCTATTAAAAGACCATTAATATACATGCACTGGCAACACCTTTGCAGAAATCTCCTAGGTTTTTAAAGAGAGCACGGAGAGCCTGACTCCAATGAGCATTTTGTCATTTGTTTCCGTCAGAGCACAGCTCAGTGCCAGATTACATCTTACCTCAGTGTTTATTTCTACAGTAAGCAGATACGCCTAATAAGACATTGGCGAGATTTCGAATTTAAAACACAGCCCATTCCAAACCCTAGGCTGCCTGTTTAGGACCTTCACTCGTTTCCGTACGATCCCATCCTTAGCGGAGCAGCACCTAATCCTCTCCTTTCTCAGCAGAATATTCTTTTTGGCAGGAGGGCGTGAGGGGTAATTAAGGGGCCTGGCCCCCGGTTGTATTGTCGGTAGTCCTTTATTTGCAGCCCGCTGCTGCTGTGCTCAGCGGAAGGAGGGATGCTGTGCCGGAGGGATGCTCTGGGATTGGGGTTTGACCCCTTCCACCTGCGGCAGAAAGGCAAAAGCTCCCCGTGCACTCTGAGGGCAGACTGTGCGCCCTGGAGAGGGTCTCTCCTCCTCCTCCCGAAACCCACGCAGTAATTTTAATCAGGTCACTGTCCGTTTAAGGGCGACAACAAGTCATAGCTGGCATAAACAGGGCCTCGAAGTATGTGCCTGCCATTCGCAAACAGGAAAAAAGGAAAGAAGAATTGCTGTTTTCCTAGAGCCATTTGAAATTAGTGGGGTCATTAAAAGCTTTTATTCAAATAAATAAATTCATAAAATTGCTTAGAACTCAATAGCGCAGGATGTCTAATCAATAGTAATTCATTTTCAGAATTGCCGTCTGTTACACAAGCCAGGAATTGCAAGAGGTAAATCACGGCAAACACTGCATGCACAGACAGGATCCATTATATCACAGCAGGGGTCACACTGGAATCACTTCATCTGTTTTTAAGGTTTGAAAGCCCAGGATGCAGCGGATTTTCAAACAGGCCCATCTGTGTGATATTTCTGGCCACAGATCTCTGGTTTCCCCACCAACGGTGGTAACTAAATCTCTGTGATGTACTCCATGCCACGGGATGGATTATTTGCATTAGGAGTAATCTTCTGGTCACTCTGCAGGTGTCTGTAGCCAGCAGAATGAATTGCAGGGCTGAGCTTAAGCAACTTTGTTTCTGAACATGGTTTCAGCTCGAAAATGATTAGAGTGGGTAGCTGAACTTTTGGAGCTGTAGCCTCTGCCCTGCACTATAATTATGGCCTAACTTATACACAAAAGGACCAAAGCTGGAGCAGGGCCACTCTTTCTCCATTTTTTTGCTGAGCTTTCTGAATAACAAAAACAAAAAAGAAAAATAAAAAGCCAAACCCAGCCCCTTGCAGGCTTGCTACTGCCTGCTACTCACCTAACTGGAATTTTCTGACAGTAAATTCCAATTCATTTAAAGTTCTGGTTTTAATTCTGTCCGCAGATGATTGTGAGAAATTCACTTTTATAGTTTGGAGGCATTCCACCTGGAAAAAACTAGCTCTGGAAAATGATATTTCCATCTGTTAAAAAACGGGAGGGAGTGGAGGGGGCAGGGCAGGGAATAAATGATGGTCTATGTAGATTAGGGCCAACATTTTCAAAAACAGGAACTAAAGTTAGCCTTGTGTATTCATACTGAGACACAAATAAATATATAGTGCTTTGGGAAATTGTGCTAAGCCTCTGCTAGCTCTGTCTTGTTGTTTTTTTTAACCTGACCTCATCATTTCAGGCCATAGTCAGCTGCCCAAATGTGGATGAGAGGGAAGCTCGTGCTCATCCTTCTTTGTGACAGTGTTGACCCATGTCGCAGGGAGCAGGGTCCGTGTTTCTCTCTTCCTGCGGAGGAGTGAAGTGCCAATCCAGGCTAGAGAGCCCACAGATCTGTTCGTGGATAAAGGTTAAATACTCCAGCCTGCCATGATGT